>NW_027449511.1:0-13874 GCF_964194025.1 Convolutriloba macropyga | reverse complement strand
CATAATGTGGCCGCATTTATGCAAGGTGTCGCTGCAAAATGGCGATTGACAATTGACGTAAACATGATCACTATAACCTGATCAGGACAACACAGTATTAACTATTCTACACAACGATTTCATGCATACAACATGCAGACTCGACGTGACAGTCTCTAGAAGACAATGCCCACAGAAACCGTGTTGCGGCTGGTGGGCACCATCAGCCGCCCATTAGCGTTGCGCCTTACAGCGCTCGGTTTCCACGATGTCGTCAGGTACTCATGACCGTGTGTTGGGTACTCCCTGGGCCGCACAGCCTCTACGGCGGCCTTCGCAGATGACGCCATGTCTGTTGCGCAGGGATCCTTGTGGTCAGTGACAAATAGTAATGAAGCATGGAAGGAAATCGAGGGGTTATGAGCACATTCAGATCTGCAGGGATGTGTCGATTAGCTGCCCAATCAGTTGACGACCCACTAGAGTAATGTGGAGTCACGGCACGCAGACAGGCGGGCGTAGGTGACGACCCAGATCACGCAAGCATGTTGTTCCCACACCTTCTGCCGAGCGCTGAACCATGCATGGTATCAGTGCGGCTCTGGCCCCCGTGCCAACGGTTGACGAGCATGTGCTGCTCTCCTTTGTCTCTGCAGGTCCCACCTCCCTGCATGATCCACATGATCAGGCATTTCACATATAATGTCAGGCCACGCATCCGGGAGCTGGTGGTGGCCCTGACACCTCACATGCCACAACAACAGCTGCCCTCGACTGTCACCCTCGGCTCTGGCCAGGGAAGAACTTATGGTATGTGGCCCTATATATTGCCCCTACGGCCAGAGCCTCTTGTTGGCAGGTCATGTAATCAATTCTCTCTCATGATGATAGTTCTACTCGCGTGAAATTCGGCGCGACATGCAAATAGTCGCTGCTTGCACTGTCCGTCATCATGGTGAATAGGAGAATGCCAATGTGCATGCTACTGCAGCGAGACGTGTCGAGAACCCACCTTTGGTTGCCTCCGGCAGTACCCGTAGCAGGCGCGTTACCTTGTCGCAGATGGTTGAAATTAGCGACAACTCTGCGTCTTGCCTGGTCGAAATGCTGGCGCACACGCGATTGCATCCCGACAACGCCGACCACCTGCACCTGCCAATTCTGGGAGCTTTGGGTAGTAAGCGGAGCGAGCTGCTTACCGGGGGGGAATCGTGCAGACGTGTCAATGCGTTATCCGTGGTTGTGGCTGACGCCAGCGACCAAGCCAAACTGATGGTTATCACAATTACTCTGAATTGTATATCTGCTGCTCCTACAACAGGTTGTATGTACGTCTAATATTGATTGTTTGTAAAGGTTGGACGTGCACGGTTGCCGGGTATGTCAAGTGGGACCCAGAGTTTCTAGTTGTGAATATTTACGTCTGCTCAGACGACAGATGGTATGACTGGCATCTTTTCATGTGATAACAATGGAAAATAAAGAGACCGCTTGAAGCTCGCGCTAACACGGACAACAGGTTGTGCATGTGGCCTGTGGGTGTCGAACGCGTGATGTTATTTTCAGTCAGACCAGGTCAGACAGTGTACTGCCTCGTGTCTCGCAGGGTTATTGTAATTTGTAACAATTCAGGATACTACCAGCTAGGGTCTAATAATTTATAATAAGACCTTACCGGCCTACATGGGCCGTACTTTCAATATTTAAATGAAAGAATTCATGATCTACTCAAGACCGGCTGATGTTGCATGACAATTGACATGGAGTACGAGTACTGGTACACCGTAGACGTATACGGTAAGTGGTATGACTTATGTGGTAATGACCAATTTTGGCCGCAAATCGCAATTCGGCCCTAGGTAGGAGATACCACCTTTGTATTCAGGCAGGGTACCTAGCTAGAGGGTACCGGTAGTCCAGGCGGTATCAATGTACGAGTACTGTACTCGTATGTCTATTCTGTGGTGACTCTGCGTATCCCCAGGGGGGATCTCTATTCCCTGGCCGGTATATGCCTACGAGTACTCGTACAGTACTCGTAGCTAGCCATGGAGTGCCTACCGTGCCTTGGGGCTTGCCCGGACGTTCAGGAGTATGTACCGTACCCGTGCAGCCGTACATGATAATATCTGGAATACTTGTATGTGCTTTTATGGTTGGTTTTACTCCTTGCCGCATACGTCGAAATGCGGGGTGTTCTTAGTAGTTCTGACTGCAGGCTGAGCTGCCATATTAACATCATTCATTGGAAGCTCTGCATACGTCTATAATAGATAGGGAGGATCATGGTACCTAACTACGCACGTACATATACGGCTGTAGCCTGTAGGATACATATGTATGTAGGTGCATTTTGTACGTACCCTACCGGCTACCCTACTGTAGCTGAGAGACAGGAGTCAGGAAAGTGGAAACTGGAAACTCACTCATGTCAGGATGGGCCGGCTGCATGAGTTTAATTTAATAATCCTGAAAAATCTTAATTAGGATATATCCTTATCTACGGTACGTATCCTTGTACCCACCAATTACACGGGGCGAACGTGCACGAGTACTCGTACTGGTGTCCCCCCACTAGCTAGCAGTGTCCCTCCTGCCACTAGTTTATGTGGGACTGGGGATTGTTACTGTACTCGTACTCGTCCAGAGGGGCCGAGGTCGAGGGCGTGGGCTACGAAAGTGACAGTACTAGTACTCGTACTATTACTAAACAGCACGGATATATCTGCGCAGGGCTTCGCCCGCCTGAACCCACCCAGTTGCCTAACACTTCTCTTGTTTGGCCTCGTGCCCAAACCGATTCGTCGGCTGGCCGGGGCAATGAGGAGCCGATCGGCCTGTGCGTCCTGTCTGTGGCGTCGCTGCCTACGGCGCCACAGCCTTCCGATTGCGAATGCGGTCACGGCCAGCAATTGAACGACCTGCTCCGATTCCGCGGCCTCTTCGAGCTGCACGCCTCCATGGCAGAACGCGACGCAAGGAAAGAGAACAAAGATTACAAGAAGTGCAGTGATGAACGAAGACATGGTTGAAATGGCGCTGGAGTGCGAACAGTCGGCTCCGGCATCGGTGCGCATCTTTGTGCGCAGTGCAGACCCCAGTGCTCTGAAACTAGTACGAGTAATATATTTTCAAACTGGCACAATACCCTAATAACATACCCTACGGAGGGTTTCAAACAACATCTTCAAACTGATCCGAATCGCGGCACGGTATATAGAAGATGTGTTTGAAGACAGTCTTCAAAATGGCCCGGTACCAAGTCTTCAAACCAGGTCTTCAAGATTGATTCGAATCGGTGCCTAACTACTACCAAGGATCTCTAGGAGCTTCCGGCTGCATTCTGGCTTGTAATGAACCTATCACTATAGGAGAGTATTCGTAGGAAGGAAACACGCAAATTGACACCCTATGATTCTTTTGAATGACTTTTTTTCACCCCCGGGAGAAGGTAGCCGGTACTATAGGTCGAAATCATTCGAGGATCATTGTAGTACATGCTACGACTTACGAGTACCGTAGTACAGGATTGTTATTATTCGGAAATGTTATTATACTCGTATGTATCCAGGCTTTAATCTCTCTCTCTCTCTCTCTCTCTCTCTCTATGTATCCAGTGGATACAATCTTTTAAATTGTATCCACCTAGGAACACCGTGGCTCGCGGTCAAGAATAGCTTTATATAGACTACAATATGGTTGCACTGCAACAGTGCGTGAAGCTATGCATGCTAGAGCGCTCGCCTCGCGTCCGAGAGGTACGGGGTTCGAGCCCGGGAGAGGGTGGACGGAGGGACGGGGGCGACGATGGGACGAGCACGTGGGTCATTTGAGGGATTTTAGGGATTTTCGGGTATAGTTCGGTATATTTCGGGGTAACATCTCCTGTTATTACCCTCTGGGGTTGTTGGGGTGTTTATTTGTTCGTGTGTGTGTGTGTGTGTGAGTTTGTCACACCTTGTTGTTTAATTTGGAAATGGTTTCGTGTATTTTCGGAAATGTTTTTTTGGGAAATACGGAACGGTTTTTTCGGAAATGTGTTTCTCGGAAAGCACATGTTTTTCGTACGAAAACGGTGTTTCTTGAGAAATACCCTTCAAACATGAAAATTCAAACTGATTTTAATTTTGAATCTCAAGGACCCAAAGAACACCAAAGTGGGGTTTCTTCAGAAATCAAGTTATATTGGGCAGAGGACATTTTTTTATCCCCCTACTTCGAGGGTGCTTGGTCGTCGAATTTGCGTGGGTGCAGTGTATGTGTGTGTATGTCCGCATGCCAAGTACGGTACGTAGGTAGGCAAACCGTAGGCCCCCGTATACTACGAGTACCTACTGGTACCTCTCGAAAAAAAATCGCGGTCAGAAATATTCAGAAGGGGTTTTCTGAGAAAGCACCATTTCAGGCCAAATTCAAAAGAGTTTCTAGAAAAACACCACACGATAATCCTCGGTAATCCTTATTTCCGAAAACCCCCATGACGATTCCAACCATTTGAATTTCGATCAGGGGGGCGTTTATTTCCGAAAAACCCCACTTTCATTTCCGAAAAGTACCATTCGGCGTTTGTCACACCTTTCGTACACGTGGTCGTACGTTCGTATTGACTTCGTGCTGCCAGCGAATGGAATATCGCGTAGTCCGCAGAATTCCGTGGGTCAGAATCAAGAATCTATCGTACCGTACGAATGAAATGTACTACAAACTCTGCCACCTAGCTGTAGGTAACTACCGATTACCGCTAGTCGGTAGAGTAGGTATAGTAGTAGGTACCTCCTATCCATACGCGACACTCGCACACTATAATCTATATATATAGGTAACTGCTACTCGTACTCGTACTCGCTACGCAGCTAACCTACAGTACGCGTACCCACCCCCCTGGGCAAGCTTCAAGGCACGAGTGCTCGTACTCTAGTACCCCCGGTGATCTAGGCCCGGAGCGAGTTAGGTACCTAGGGTACCCCCATGGCCTTAATGAATTGCATGCCGCAACCCCAAAGTAGGCAGGGTAGGTACCTACCCTACTGTACTCGTAGTAATTTTAAGAATATTTAGAATATTGATGATCGTCCAGTATGCATTAGTATAGTAGCTCGTACTAAATACGAGTACTGTAGGGATCTGTCGATACATACCGGCAGGTACCTACCAGATAGGTACCCTAGGGTACCAGCGATTCTAGATCCTACTGGTACACCTACCCACCTACTACTCATACTAGGTACCGGGCTAAGGCTAGGCCCGCTAGATAGAGTCAATTGTACTCGTACTCGTATAACTCTGCTGGCTACCAAGCGCTTTCCCTTTGCACTCTTGGCAGGGTAGGTAGTACTAGGTACCTACCTTGGAGGTACCCGCTTGGAGGTGTACTTGCACACAAAATGACCGGCCTACCGCAGGTACCTTATAGTACCTACCTACCGTTCTACTGAGCCCGGCCCACCCCAGAGGGGTGCGTCGCAAAGCGACTTCTATTATTATTACTTTGTTATATTTATTATGGGGTGATGTTGTTTGCACCCAGTGATTTCATGTTTATTTGCAACCAGCCGGAAGTAAACCGAACTAAACCCGAAAACACCTAAACCTCTAAACCCTAAAAACCCTAAACGGATGCGCGAACTCGTCCCACTGCCGCCCCATGCACCGACCCCGCCGGAGTTCGAACTTGCGTCGCACCTCCGCCCCGGTTGCGAGGCGAGTGCTTTAGCGTGCATAGTGTCACGCACCATGCCGTGCAGCAACATTCTATTCCTTATAAATCGGAGACATAGTGCGAATCACAAAATCTGACGCTGGGTGCAAATAATTATGGAACCACTGGTTGCAATTAACATTTTCCTTTATTATGACTTTATGATGAGTTTTAGGACTGTAGTAGTATATGTGCAGTACATAGTATTGTGGACAGGTGCACAGAAACTGTCATCGTACGACGTACATATCGTAGGGTGACGGCCGACGCGGATGCTGAGCTAAGATACGGAGTGGGGGCACCTGGGGGGTGGGGGACGGGGCCGACCAATGCATGGGCAGCAAATAAGTAATAACTGTCCAAATTTTGCTCACAGCAAGGGATTGTAGGCCCTAGCTGTCTAAAGGTCCAAGAACGATTCACATAGTAGGTACTAAATAACAAAATCGATTCACATAGATAGTACTATCTATACATACGAGCTTATTCGTACTGACTACTAAGCTAGACTAGTACTGGCTATATATATATATATATATATATATACAGAGCACGTACGTTATACATATATGGTCTCAGGTCTGTACCCTGTATGTAGGGTACCTACTCTGATCCCAGGGTTTGGGAACAGTGGGTACACGCAAAGCCACTACGAGGCTGGGAGGCTTAAGCCGGCATATGAGGTTTTTCCCGGCAGAAAGGGGTCAAATCTTCTCTATTTTCGCCAAAAACCACATCATCGTGCATGATTTGAAAAGCTTTAAATCAGCATCCTTTTGCTTTTCGAAAAATCCCGACATAAATTTCGATTTCGGGGTATCTAGATTTATTTCGTATAGTATTCGTGCATATTTCGTGATTCTAGACTTGCTATGTCCAAGCCGGTAAACACTTGGTCACCATTGCAAAAACCCTTCGTTGGGTATTTGGAGTAGGCAAGATCTGACCACACAGTGTCATCAGGCTGATGGAGGGCAACATTGTCATAGGCGTTACTTTTGGAAATTTTTTTTATGTAGGCAGAAAAGCTGAAACCTAGTAAACCCTAAAAACCCTAAAGTGAACCAGCTCTCAATTTGCAAAAGTAACGCCATGGGCCATCTAAAGAAAGGTTTGGATATTTATATCCTGGGGTCCCCAGGCTGAAACAGTGAAACCCTAACGAAGCGTTTCAAACCCTAGCCATATGTCGGCTACACCCTCCCAGCCTCGTACGAGCTGTTGTTTTGTAACTCACAAACAACAGCAAGGAACAGTACTACCGGTAATCCTTATCCAGATTCCAGTCATCCTTATCACATGGCTCTTGTGTTAGAAAACGGTCAGGCACAGGTCTTGCCGTTGGCTGGTGCTCTGTGATGATCTCTATTATAGGGACATGGTTTTGGGTATGGACCCGTCACTGCATGGACACTTTCGTCTGAGTTTCACAAACTTTGCCGCCTATCTGCCATCTGGCAGGGGTAGAGGAGCCGCAGAAACCATGACATGCCTACAGTTTCGTAATTTGCAGATGTTCAATATCCATGGACTGATGCGTGCCTCTCTCTCTCTCTCTCTCTCTCTCTCTCACATACTGCATGATGATCACTTGGTGTGGCCGAAAGTTGCCGTGTGAGATGTATGGATGCGGCTGGGAGATGTTCAGCTGCTGGGATATGCCGATGGAGACTTTCAGGCACGAGAAGACTGCAAGGTGTGTCAGCTACAGACTGCCGGCACCTCGCAACCAAGTGCAGAGTGAAGGGAGTCAAGGAATACGCACATAGATAATGTGCAGCCCGTTGTCTCGCCCGGATTGTCCCCATCGCGGCGATAAATGAGATTTGAGTTGAGGAAAGTAGCTGTGGAGACGACAGTGCATGCTGTCCCACGTTGCAATGCTGGAGAGTATAATCTTAAAGCAACGCTGGAACACAAACCAGCAAGCACACCAGGTTTGGCTAGCTTGTAGCAGAGGAGGGCCGAAGCGCCTCGAGTATTCCAGCAGTCTGTCTCTCACAGCGTTGAGCTGGGATGTCGTCAGATTCTAATGCTACTGCGAACTGATAGATGTGTAGGTAATAGGAGTAGGTATTTGTATGGCGGTGAAGTGACGAATCTATTCCTTCAGAACTGTGCGTGTGGCTGAATCTACATGTGGAGTACTGAGTATGACATATACCTTGGATACCGTTCAACTGGTGGGGCAATGTGGACCTGATATGTATGCATGCCGAAGCCCACCAGTGAGACCATGATACAATCATGACCTGCTGCAAAATAAGTCTATGTATCATGCCAGATGAGTTCAAAAGAAGTGCTTTGGCACTAGCTTCTCTCACCAGGGAAACAAAATGTCAGGGCTCCTCGGTCATTGGAGTGGTCATGTGCTGACGTGCTGGTGCACTGTGCGGAGAGAATTTATCGGGAAGCGAAAAATCTTCTCCAGGGAGCTCTTTTTCGGGTTGCGTGAAACAAATGTGAAGTGAGACCTCTGCCCCGGATCAGGCTTTCGTGGCTTGATAGCACGATGCATTTCCTGGGATGTCTGTCTGTATTCTGTGTAGCATTGGGAAAAGGGGCCAAAAGCCATGTTCAGACCAGGACCATAGATGCTGTGACCAAGGATAGAAACAAACCCAACCCACTACAGCAAGAAGCGCCCATAGCTCGGTCTCCCCTGTCCTAGCTTGGGCATCCTTCCGCTCTTGCATTTGACCTGTCTCACTTGCATTTGTCCCCCCCCCCCCCCCCCCCAAGGGGCTTTTCCAGGTTGGTGTTGCGTTGTACAAGGGACCACGGTACAGATTCCGACGTGTACCGATTCGGTGGCAGACATCCATTGATCGGGGGAGCCACGTTACCCATTATAAACAGCAGATGGCGATAACATCCCAAGAACTATCTATCCATATATTCATGCACACAGTGGACGTGACCAAGCAGGAGAGATAGTAGTTAGTAGTGCTCACCCTCCTCTGTGCGGGCAACGTGGCACGGCAGCATGCAGACACGACGAACTTCTGCTGATGAGCGTCCCAAAGGATGCTCGAAGGCCTTGAATGCATCCCTGTGAACACAGATTCATACGGAAAGTCGTCAGAGCGTAGCATGCAAGGTGCATATTCAGCTGTTCAGACCAACGCTACCGTCGCAGTGTTACATTTGCACGTTTCAACTGTGCACGGTCGTCACAACGTAGGAGCGGTGCTTCGCGTACCTGCTGCTCCCCAAGCATCCTTGCTGGCAAGTGCTGCATCCCGAGCCGCCGCCAAAGGTGGGTGTTGTGCAGCTACAGGCCCCCTCTGGTGTCGAGGAGGGGATTCGGCTCGGCATTTGGAAGGCGTGACAGGTGCTTATGCTTCAACTTCTCGTCACCGGCGGCGCGGCAAAACATAGCCGGACGGGGACAAGCGCGAGGTTGTGGCGTGGCGGTCCTCGCCAGGCCTACTGAGCGCAAGCGGAAAACTGTTTTCTCCGGCCGGACGGACGCTACAATACCTCGGATGTGCGGGAGGCAGTTGTAAGTGGATCGAGAAACCCGCAGGCGGGTAGCGAGCCGAGCACCGGTCGGTCGACCGCCGTGGTGTGCTTCTGCCCGAGTGTGTGTGCTTCTGCCCGAGCGAGACAAAAGTGGTGCTTCGCCGGTGCCACAAAGATTCGCCGGCTCGGTGGCGTGGGCACCAGATACCGAGATCAGTTCCGGGTATGCCGTGTGTTCGGAAACGCACTGTTACCCTACGTTGCACTTGCCTCTCGAAATGTTTCTCAGCAGCCAGCACGAGTTCGAGTAGCGAAATAGCGTGAGAACTTGCTATCAATCGCGGGCCTTCCTCCAGATACGGTGGTTGACCTTTCGGGTCGGGGACCGGGGTGGCGGGTGCCCTGTGCAAGCCAGAGTTGTACGGTCCTCGTACAAGCCCATGTGTAGGAGATACATGTGCAAGCACCATGCAAGGATACAAGATGAGGATATATACTACTACGGTATCTATTGCAATTGCTCTCGTGCAATTTCAGAATTCTGTCCCCGCCTGGGTAGTATGTATCACGTTTCGTACCCCCCGGAGTAGCTAATCGTACCACGAGTCACGACTCACGAGCTGCGCCGACCGAATTTGTCTAGGCCGTAGGGATCATCGTTGAATTCGCACCTTTTACTACCTGGCTGGCGCCTGGCTAGGCAGGCCGCAGGCCGTACGAGTACTAGTAGGAATGCCGAATGCCTAGATAGCTTACTTACTGCAGTCTGCAAGGTTTAGCTCGATCGTACATGCCTATACAGATGTACAACGGTAAGTACAAAGTATTTAGCAAAATCACGTACATCGCATGTACCATGTACATTGCACGAGTGACGAGTGTGACGAGTACAATAACACATGTACGTCGTACACTGCATATATGGCGCGAAAGGAAGAGACGTTTCGATCCAAAAAATATTCATGTATGCCTTCTTTTCTAGATACTTTCGTAGATTTTCCACGACACCCCCTGAGTATACGCACCCACAGATGCATAGGGTAGGTAGGGTACCTACCTATAGAGGTGCTAGACTCTAGAGAGGTGCCTTGGACTTGATGCCCAAGCCCTCGGCGGGGAGCGAGCTGTATGCGGGGCTGTACGCACGGGAATACCCATCAAAGTACAATGTAATACAGTAGTTTCTCCTGGTTTCTCCCCTAGTCCGTATTCCGTAGTTTACCACAGGCGTCTGGCGAGCTTCTTTGTCTAGTACATATAGTACTTACCATGTGTACTATGGTATTTGTACGAGCATGAAAGCAGTACGCTGCAACTGGCACTTCGCACTAACAAGGATACACGGATTTATAATGTGGGCCGTGGCCCGTGCGCGCCACGTAGGGTACGCGCACCTGTAAATCCACACATGCCCAGCCGTCGGGACTCGGGGAGTCTTAGTACTCGTACGAGCTGTAAAAATATAAAGGCCGGTACTACTGTACGTACTGCTATGAGATAATAAGTGAGAAGTACTAGCTAGGGTAGCTAGCTAGTGCTTATTAGTACCAGTGGATGCTCGCGATTTTGATATGATTGTTTCGATCCTGTACCATCTGTACGTTCGGCATTGATGTCCCGCATTAACTGTTCAAATATGACACGTAAGCAAGGTGTCATCGGAGCCAGTCACCGTCATCTGCTGTGAATGTACGGACGGGCCGACATGTACCGTGCACTCGGAGATGATACCTTACAGTCAGCAACCCCGCAGTTCATTTAATAGTACAGTCAGCATTTATTCAATACAACCCGTGCCACGGCCAGGGTTGGTGGCGGCCGCCGGCCGCCTCACTCCTGCCTTGCCCAGGAGTTTCGACTTTCGGCTGTCGAGTACGTTAAACGGATACGAGTACGGACAGGCACTAGCTAGCTAGGGGCCGGCATGGTGACTTCGGCCGACTGCCGACGCCCGAGTGCATGGTACCCTGATGGTACCTTCCTACCGTACCCTACGCACCCTAGGGTACCTACCTACCCAAGCGGGGATACGTACATACCAGGGTTCGGCCGGAGTACCTAGCTAGGGGGGGGCATTCTAGCTAGCCAGAGGTATGAATTATGATTTACCCTTACTTACCTAGGTAAAGGTACGGGTACGGATACGACAGATCCTAGGTCGATCCATCGTACCCAGCGTCGTATCCTTATCTCCTTACGTTCCCCTCGTACCTACCCAGGGTCGTATCCTTACCCTTACCCTCTAGGTACTACGTAGGGTACCTGTGTACTCACCCAGGTTTTACTTGCCACATATCTACGTCGTATCTGCGGCGTAGTATCATGAGTTTCCTCCCCCACCTAGAGAACCAGAAAGTCACCATTACATGAGAAAAAAGGATCACACATCTACAAGCCTATCTCCCCCGCCTCCTCGAGGATTGCATGTAGGCCAACATATGGCACCACCTCATCACCCTGCGTGGCCTTGTTGGTCAAATCAGGGTCTCCATCATGTCAATCTCATGCCGCTCCTGCTCTGTTTGCAAATCAGTCTCACATGAGACATGGCCGCCATGGACTTGAACTTCTTGATCATCTCCTCCATCTCAAAGAGCTTACTAAGCTCCTCGTCAAACGGAAAGCTCTTGATCAGGATATAAATCACTTGGCCAATGCGGTCAGGGGACATGCATGCGGTTACGGAGCAGAGACGTAAGTATCCCTGCCGTGGAGAAAACCCGTTCACACTCTACCGCTGAGCCACCGGAAACAGCTCAAATTCGCATAACGAACGCGTTGTGCATTTGCGATGCGCGGGTGTGCAATGCGCACCTTTGTGCATCTTAGCGGGATGTTTACCGTAGGTACTATAGTAGTACTCGTAGAGTATCGATTTTTAGGACGTAGCCCTGCTAGGATCCACGTCTTCCGGGCTGCCCTCTTGAGGGTACCCTAGTCCCTAGGGTACCTAGGGTACCTACGTAATCTTTAAAAAATCACGGCATCCTTTTAACGATCTTAATTAATCGGGTAATAACTGGGGTTACTTATTACACCCGTATTGTTCATAGGCCTTATTATTATTATTACTTAATTACCTTAATTAATTACCCGCTTATCCCTCTTTAATTTTTTTTGAAGGGTACTCGAGTCTCGTACCAAGGCCCAAGGGGACAGGTCCACATTTGCAAAAATGTTCGGTGGTTTGTTTTTCCCACCCGCGGGCGGGAGAAGGTGGGTCGAGAACCCCGGCCAGGGCTGGCGGTCGATATTATTATCGGACTGACTGCATGTGAAACGCTCCCGCAAGCATGTGTGGCTTAATTGTTCAACCGAGTCACAGGAAACGCCGGTGTCCATCAAAAGTCAAGTCCATACAATGGTGACCGTGGCAATGGAAATCTCCCTGAATCAAAAGTGATCTTCGATCCATGAGTGTGCAGATGCAGTATTATGGCGAAGATTCTTGGCTGACATCGCCACGAGTCACGTAATCCGCCAGACGACGTACGCCGTATGCCCAGGGTTGCTGATCGTCAGGAGCCAATTGTTACTCCTGCCTGCAACAGATTGAAGTCTTGCACTATCTTGGACAACTCCCAGCGGTACCTGCCTTACGTCATAACGTGACCATGTGGACATCTTACGGACGCGAGAGTCGTCAAGGGCTGTCGGCGTCCAGCGGCCGTTGGCAACCTCGGCCGCCCCTGCTCGTAGGATTATTGCTTCTCTCCTTGCCCTGGGCAGCATTATCGGATCATGAGGAGCCAGGGGTGCTGAGAGTGTGCACCACGATGTACAAACCCTATGTATTCCCTCTCGAAGGGGCCACAGAAGCTGAGATGCTGGCATTGCCAAACAAGACATTCTCCCTTGAAGAGTTCAGACAGAACTTTCGCGGCTTCGACGTCGACCTGTTCACAGCCACCGCCTGGTGAGGGCCGCACCTTGACTTGCTCAGGAACGGCGTTGAGAAGATTGGTATATTTGCCTGCCTCTCTATCGTTAGGTCCACATGCGCCTCATCCAGTATATCCCACTCGCCTGCAAGAGTGCCACTTGTGTGGTGGCCCATAGTATGCCCGCTGTTACCCGTTGTGGGTAGCCTGCAGGATACCAAGGGCTGCGCTGCTAACAAGGCCTGGGGCATGTGCGTGTGTGGGTGTTGAGTGTGCCCGTCTGAGGCGGGTGGGGTGGGGTGGGGGGGCGTGCCAGGGTAATTGACTGTCCTCAATTACATCTTCACACATCCTTTCCAGGAGGAGGGGAAAGGGCCGGGGTGCAGGGGTGGGAATGCCACGGTTCCATGAAAGACCGTGCTCGCACAAACTCGGTGGCCTGCCCTGTGCCCCGTCCCGGGCAGATAGCTTGGATCTAAGGAGAAAGGCAGTGGAGGTTGCAAGGACATGGGTGTGAACGGCAAGGGTGGGGGCACACCAACACATTGGTTGACGTGGGAGTCTTGCAGGCTGCGCCCTGGCCGTGCGTGAGTAACGCTGTGCGTGACTGCGCGCCAGGTTGATGCTCCCGCACAACATGACCATCACCATCACGCTGCACAACACGTATCCTGAGTCGCTGTACAGCACGCGCATGGGGCACTGCGACATGGCCATAGGAGCGTACATCCGCAGCGCGGCGCGGCAGCTTTGTGGGGAGCAGTGCCCGCGGCCCGCCGCCGGCGAGGACCTCACCAACTATCACGCCTGCTGCCTGCAGTTCTCATACGTCTATGAAAGGTACAGCTCCG
>NW_027449510.1:0-29479 GCF_964194025.1 Convolutriloba macropyga | reverse complement strand
ATAAGAGCGAATTTTTGAAATCAATAGATGTATGAGAAAGACAACTTGAATATAATTTGAGGATTAAATCAAAACTGTAATTTTTTATCGCTATTTTTCGTTGTTTTTGTCCAGATGAATGGCAAGATTGTTCAAATTTTCCAGTTTTCACTGTCAAAAATTTTTTCGCCGTTAATGAAGTAAACCACAATGTACCAAACATAAAGCAAAGTTGTCATAAATACGAAAAAAAGACTTTTTTGGGAGTGAAAGTCAACTGATATACCGGGCTCGGGGAGGGGGGGGGGGGGGGGGGGTGCAACGGAAAAGAATTTTTACCTGTTTGCTGTTTGCAGCATTTGCATTTACCGTGGCCCCGGTCATTTTCTCCCTTTTTAGCAGAAAAATGGAATGTTAAGAAAATGGACAATGAGCGGAACCTGATGCGATATGGATACTGTCAATTTCATTTAAGATATTTCAACTTTCTCTGTGCTCTTTTTGGAAACCATTAATTCATTACATTTTCAATTCCTTCATCAATTCGTTCATCTTTACCTGCAAACAGTACATATTTAATAGACAATAGACATTGCTCTTAAAATTGCTTTAGTTAGCATAAATTTTGATTTTTTTTTGAATTTTTAAATGATTTCATAAGATCGAATTCAGAAAAAAAAATTGTCTTGAGAATCATCATATCTCTACTTCAGAAAATGTTGATTTCAATCGTATGAAATTGTTGGTATGTTCATTTTGGTTCATTTTGTGTTCGTCGTGTTTGATTTTGAAGAAAACATACCGACAATTTCTGTAGTCTTTTAAGCCGAGAATTCCCAGACTTTTCTTATTAAGCCGAATATACCAAAGATTTATTTATCTTTTTGTAGTTTTGTTGGGTTTTCGGGACTAGCGTTGGGTATGTCCTAAACGTTTACCCCCCCCCCCCCCCCCCCCTGTTCATGAATTGCACTTTCTATTATTTCTGTCTAATTGACACGCTGTTAAAAACTATCGTGGATAACAATATCAAATTCGAGTAAATTACCAAAAATTTACGTTTTCCGGGTGGACGATTTTTCCTGCCTATAAAAATAAGATAATCGCAAAATAAATTAATTTCCCGGAACTATTCAGTTTCAGTACGGACACCAGTGATTTTTTACGACCCCACTTACAAACTTTAAATAATTTTACAGCACGTCACTATGTAAAAAGATATCACGTACGTGCGGCTGAGGGACGTAAAATTTAGATGCCTACCAAGCTCCAGGGGTCGGGGGGGGGGACAGAATAGGTCCAATTTCCTTTCAGTAACACTGTAGCGTCTCTGAATGACAGACAGATGCTCTCTATTTAATTTCAGGTTGATGGAGCTTTCAACACTGGCGCTCTACAATTCCAGTGGGCACAGGAGCCGAACATCCACAAATACGTCATCAAAATATTGACTCTCTTCTCTCAGTTTGAAATTGACATTTCTGCAAGTGGATGGGAACAGACACATAATATCAGTCTTACACCCGGCGAAAGGTTCGGCTTCGTTTTTTGAAGAATTTTGAATTTTTGATCGCAATCCGAAGCTTTGAATTTTAGTTTTTTTTTTGAAAGCGTGCGTTGTGCTTAGAATCGGATGAAGCTTTCTTGCAATGGAGATAAAGGCCTGCTTTGAAAAAGTATTCCAAATATCAGAGTAAATTTCTACCCATATTAACGAATGAAATGGCTGATTTTGTCATATCGAAGTAACGAAAAACAAGCAACACGAAAAATCATTAAATCTAAGAAGTACTGAATTCCAGATTAAATTTACTCGTTTTTGATGCTGGTTTATTTTTGTCACTATTCAGTGATTCAACAATTCCACCTCAATTTATGTCACAAAAATTTTTGGAACTAAGGCTAGTTACTGCTTATTATTGGTAAATTTAGCATTTCAAAGCAGTGATATTACAT
The DNA here is from genome assembly GCF_964194025.1 of Convolutriloba macropyga. Lineage (NCBI taxonomy): Eukaryota > Metazoa > Xenacoelomorpha > Acoela > Convolutidae > Convolutriloba > Convolutriloba macropyga. The sequence continues at coordinate 27,544 of NW_027449510.1, read as the reverse complement.
ATATTTCCAAGCGTAGTCCTTGCATAAAATCGGCGTTTCTAAGCCTTGCTCCAGCACCATTTCAACGTTTGTACCAGTGTCTCTGAGACCCGATCAACTGACCACCTGTGTGTTTACTGCCTCCTCCACCACTGTCCCACCTTACCATAGTTTTTTAGAAGTCTTTAATTTGTAAATTGGACTGAAACATCGCTTCTTTTCAAGGTAGAGAATGAGTTAAATCCGTTCAAATGCGTTCATTTTTGTAATTAATCCGCTGTATATTGTGGTGGAGAAAACTACGCTAATTTTTGTCATTACAGTTACAAGGAAATCTTTAATCCCCAACCACTTCTCGTCTTCTCTTTTATACGCAAAATTTTGAGACGAGAAACGGGCACATTGTAATCATACACTTTGTAAAAACGTAGCAGTATCAGCGCTAATAAATATTTTTTGACAAACGCTGAAAATTTTTTTGAGACTGCAAACAAGGCGCAAACATTGTTTCTAACAAATTTACTTCAACAAATTTGAAATTCATGGAAATTTTCGTACCTTACCATGGAAGGGTGTCCAATTGTTTCAACAAAAAGTCAATGTTTGAGACTCAAACTTGGGAGAGAAAATTTGAATTTTCATTTTTGTAAAATATCTGAAATTATGTTGACTAATGAAGCTTACAAGAGATGATTCAACTCAACCCTTGTCTAGGTCAATCAGCAGTTAAGCATATACGACCCCGCAAACTAGGAAATGTTGCGTTGATTTTATGTATGATCAACTTTAAAATGGACGCTGAAGTATGTTTGATCACAGCCAAGATTTAAGCGTTGATTAATGTAACTTCTGAGCTTAGGAGAGCTAAAATTAGGTACGCTCTTTGCGTTGAAACACCTAATTTGTGTAAGATTAACAATTACACATGCTAAATTATTTAAAATAGACGCGCTTAAAAACGGCGTTGTTTTTTCAGAATCCTAAGCGCTGTTTTTGCATCAATTCAAAGCACTATCCGCCGATTGTACATGTTTACGTCGCTGAAATCTTGGCCCGGGAATTATTAGTCAATGAAATTGCAGCCCTCTTTGTTTTTTTCAGCATAATCTCATTATTCGATTTTTTAATCTTTATCAATCAATTAGTTCACATTTAAGCTTTCAAATTATGAAAGCTTTCAATTTATGATTAAATTTTCTTCGGGACCGATGGAGTAATGATCCATTGATGGACCATTGTATCATAAAAATATAAGCTTTAAGTACAATTTTTAAAGTACAGTTTCAAACTCTGTACAGTTTTTAAAGTAGAGAGTCTCCATTTCACATCGTTAAAAAGTGATCCTCCAACGTTTGACTGATTTGATTTAATGACAACTGTGACTGTATAGCTTCTTTTTGACCTCTTTGTTATTTAATTTAATAAAAGACAAAATTTGAGAGCATAAGAAACGTGTTTAGGACTACACTGAACCCAAACGAGGATTGATTTTAATAAAAAAATTAGAATTCTCGTTTAAAATACACAAAATCAGCTATATTGATTTTTAAATGCGCCTTAAAAATTCAAATATTAAGCTATAATCAAATACAAAATCAAAAACTTAAATTCAGAGCTATAATTTGAAGGTGAATTTTAATTTAAAAATGACCTAAATTGTGTATTTTTAGGGAAAATTTTAACTTTTATATAGTAATCATTCCTTTTTTGAGTTCAGTATAGTCATATATAGCATATATAGATAACTAGCTTATCACTAGATTTTAAATCTGTTTTTAATGATATTTTTTTTTCAGGTACGACATTGACGTGACCTCAGTTGCCTATGGAAAAGAATGTTCGACACCCTTTTCTATCTGGGAGTCAACTTATCCCGCGCCTCCAGTTGAGGTCCCGTCTTCTAGAACATTCGATACAACAGAGATAAGTTTGGAAGTCAGTTACACTGGAGAAGTCCAGGTTGGTCTATCCCATTAGTTGAAGAATTTCAAAAACCCTTAAAGACCTTGAAAAATCATCTTTCAGGATTCTTATTTGATTGCATGGTTTTAAGTCTGCCTTCAATTAAAAGGGATCCTTGTTTTTAAAATTTTGACAATTTTTTTTAAAAAAAATTGTAATGTAAAATTTGAATTAACAATTAACGTGGTTACCTTGACTATGTTTATCAAAACAGCAGATCAAGCTTAATTAAACAATTTTCATCAGTTACTTTCATTTTTCCACACTTAAAAAGTATGTTTCTGTTCCCCCCACTTTTATTAAATAATATTTGCATTCTTGTACTATATGTAATGTTTCATTTTCTCAACTTTTAGAAAGTGCACATTTGGTTAATTCCACCAGAGGGAAGTTGTGTGAGTGGGTGTGAGTACCCTGCGCCCTCTACCACCCACGTGACCATATCTTCACTCACTCCTGGACAAGAATATCAAATTCTACTCAGAACAGAGAGTAATGGAAAGTACAGTGAATGGATTCAACTTACACAGGTAAATTTAAATATTATCGACAAAAAAGTACCAAAAATTTACCCACCTGTTTGACTGATCCTTTGGGTGATGGAAAATAACTTATGTCTTGGGCAACAAGCGTTTGGACAGGGTTATCGATAAAAAATGATATGTTGTAACCAAAATTGCTAGTAATAGCTACAATTTTGACAAATTCATTTTAACAAATTAATTAACTACGATTTTGAAAAATTCAAGAAATGTTCAATTTTTGGCATGCCAACTTGAAGAAGAATTCAATAGGTACGCTAAAGTTCTTATATAGGACCGAAAAACAAGTGTTTTTTTGGAGACATGCATGATCAAAACATATAGTTGTTGACTTCAGCGTCCATTCCGCATAAATACAGACATTTTGTCTTGATAGCCACAAATTTTAATTAAAACTACATCTGCATGCTTGGGGTGTTAACTACCGCTTTTGGAAACAATCCTCCTATCGAAACGGTTAAAAAAATATTTTTCAGTAGCAGGTTAGCAATAACGTTGTCTATGGTCGTTCCAACTCTCCAACCCTAAGAAATGTATACAAACCGTTATCAGTTTTTTGTTCAGCAAAGTTTTGCCGATCCAGTTCGGAGAAACACAAAGTTGGCATCATTCCAAAGCCATTAACAAAATGAACCGATTGTTGAAGAGACATTAATGCTTTTTCATTTCCTCGAGGAAAAATTGAGGTTCAAATTTTTCGAGACATTTTTCGCTTTTTCATTTGTACTCAGGGAATTACCCCCGCTTATTTTAAAAGCAATCAAATTGAAATAGAATATGGAGAAAACATCTCTAGCAACGTAACGAATACGGTATTCTTGTTCTAAGAAACGGCGCATGTAGCAAGAAAACAGAATCTGTAAACACGGTAGAAAAACTAAAAGATGAGCAGAAAAAAAGTTCTTTTTTTTTCTGCAGAAATTTTGTTCAATCCGATTAGTATGAATATTAATTTTATAATGCTCTTTGATCTTTCTCAATCGAAATGGTAAATGCAATAGCAAATTGTTAAACTCTTAAATTTCAGGCGGTTTTTTTTTAAAATGATAGAAGAAATTTAAATTCTTTTTATCTGCTTTTTTAATTAATTTTTTTAAAAACAATTTCAGAAAATCACTGGAATTTTTTGTTATTTTTCTTCCTTTGTTTTAATAATTCAGGCATTGTTTTATTGTGCAAAAAACAGAATCATTGTAAAAGAACAGAATTGTTGCGAGATTTTATTAACACAGTTTGACAATTTAGAAAAAAAAATTGTTTTTTTTTGTAAACATTAAGCTAATTTGAAGAAAAACTCAATAAGTAAGTAAAAGATTTTATGTGACTCAACAAATAAGTTGGTTACGGAGGATATAATGATCAAAACATCTAGTTGTTAACTTCAGCATCCATTCCGCAAAAAAAAACTATTGGGTTTTTGTCTCCTGAATTTCTGTTTGAACAATAATTTTTGTCCTATTGGGTCTAATATTTTGTTAGTTATTCGAATTTGAAGAATTGTGTATGCTTCAAAAATCGGCTATGCTAAGTAGATGTTATCAATTTCAAGAACATTTTCCGAAAATTTTGGCCTGTTCCCTAGTCTATTTCTGCTATGAACTCATTTTAGTAATGAACAAATTGAAACTATATTTATATATATATATATATATATATATATATATATATATATATATATCAACAATTTTTATCAAAGTAAAATCATATTTTCCTTTGTTTTTCTTGACATTTTGTTTTTTCATTCAAATTCATATTTATATGTTTTAGAAACCATTTTTTCCCTGAAAACTAAAATCTTAAGATGTCTTTAAATTTTAAGATCAGTTCTTTATGTCAAAATTTGAAAATCGCATATAAAACTATATTATATTTTCACCTGTTGTCATTTTAAAAGACCATTTAACAGCCAATGGGACATTAGGCTGAAACTGAAAAGATTAAATAGTGAACGCTTGACACACTCTTTTGTAAGAAAGACTGTTTAAAAGACTGTCTGTCGATATGCATTTAGGTATAAAAAGAACCCCTGTTGCAAACTTTTCATAAATGGTTTGTGATTAATTGTGGCCTTTAAAACCGTTATGCCTTAATGCAAAAGACCGATCCTCATATAACTTTTGTTGCAATATTTGCTTCTACGACTTGAAAGTTAGCATTGGCTTAATTTTACTAGTTATCGGCAGTTCAGTTGGGTTGCCTTTTAAAAAAGAAAGGAAGTATATATATATATATATATATATATATATATATATATACATATATATATATATATATATATATATATATATATATATATATATATCCAGGAACGATAACTACACGGCAACAAAAAACTAAAGTCAGATTAAAAAACACATTAAGGAATAATGCTGGAAACTACTAACCTAGAGAGGACAGGCAACGAGGCCCCCGGGCCTAACAAACGCCCACCCTGAGAAACAGGCACTAAACGGATGGAAACGAAAAAGACAAAAGATTTCTTTGAAAATTTTCAAGAATTTTTTCCAAGTAACCCCATGCAGTTTTATCTGCAGCATTCTCAACTGCCGTGAGTTTTCGGTGTCACGAAAGAAAATCCCAATTTTTTTTTGAAAATTTGTAAGATTTTCTTTTTCAGTGGAAAAAGCAAAAAAAAATCACAAAAGTTGGACATATCTCGATACCTGGAAAGATCTGGAGGGTCAAATTTTACACATGGAAATTAATCCCATTTTGAACATCCTGTAACATGAAGGCAAGGGGTCTCTTTTTACAAGACATATTTATCGATGATGAAAAAGAGCATTTGGTACGTTAATCACTAAACACACAGTTGATCAGGTCATTAGCTCGAGATAAAGAACTATCCCGAAAACGATGAACAAAAGCGCTGACTTGGCTGGCAGACAAGCTATCGACATTTTCTGGTGATATATCTGCTGATAGAAGTGTATTGCATAATCTTGCAGATCTGAAATATAAAGAGTTTCTCTTCTGTTTGGTTCTACATAATGTAATCTTTCGAAAACGTTTGTATGAACTTCTGGTGGAGTGACTATTTGCTTCAAATTCCAACAAAAAGTTCAAATTTTGCTCAAAATGGTGCCCATCATTGGAACGCAAAAGAAATTATTGAGCTCATATATATGTAGTTCCAAAAACTCTGAGCACATTATGCTTCTCGAACAAGTCGTACGATTGATCTCTTTTTTTTTAGAAAGTAAATCAGTTTCAAGATTGACTTTTGTATTTGCGAAATGCGCAAGAGCGTGGGGGAGCGACAGCATCAATAAACCAAGATTTTGTATTGAATATTTGATTTGACATGAGAGTTATGGTACAGCACGAGCTCCTTGTTGGGAACAAAATGTCGAATCTTCAAAATAATCCCACATTGGGTTCTTTAACTTTTCATAATGTAGAAAGAAATCGCAGTGAGAAACAAATGATAGTTTAGAATCCAGCCTTTTTTTCATAAATACTTACACACAGGTGCACATTGTGCAATACATTTATTAAGGTAAAAGAGGACATTAATGGAAGCACTGTTTCCTATGTTCTTACGAATTATTGGCGTTCAGCCAATTTGTCAAGAGTTTAGTTGATTTGCAATACTATTGGGTGTCCACCCCAAGCCAGACAGATTCGTGTCATCTGCAAACAGAAACACGTCAACGCTGTCACAGCAAAACGGCAGGTCATTTTTTTAAACATGGAAGAGAAGAGGGCCAAGAACGGACCCCTGTGGAACGCCACAGCGTTTCATGCCAGCCAGAAGTGTAACTCTGCAATTCATATTTTTTGCACTGTTTCATAAAATAACGTCTGAACCATTTAAAGGCATTTCCACGAATACCTTAGCAAAGCAATTTTTTATGTAATTTGTAATCAAGATGGTCAAATGCTTTCTTTAAATCAAGAAAGAAATTAATAGAAGCTTTGTTTTTTGATGTCTCTGCCTCTCTGTCAGCTCTGTCAATGCGTCCATACAACTATTTTTTTTGCGAAAACTGAATTGTTTGCTATAGAATCAGTTAAACTTTTTAAAATAGTTTTATAAGCATTTGCACATGGCCTTTCAAATATTTTAATGAAGACCATCAAAAAAGAAATGGGCCTGTAATGGTGTGATGGTTTCAAAGAAACATCGAGAAACTTAGAAGTTTTCTTTATTAAAGCTTCAAAGAACAAAAGAAGAACTTACCTGACGAACTTTGCTGCTATGTCAATAAGTTATGGCCACAAAACTAAACGCAATTCTAATTTTGTTTTTGGCGCTATCATTATCTTATTGACCTATCAATCATATGTCAGAAGTAAATTCTCCCACAAACAGGAACCTGATTCTATCCTCCACTGACCTCCAACTGATGAACTCGATTGTACCAGGGTCATATATGATTCTCATGAAATGTTGATGAAAACAGAAAACCACCTCCAGGATTCGGAACTTAGATCTATTCACATGTCAATCAAGTAAAATATTTTTAGCTAATCTAAATTTTCTCTGTATATTTTCGCATAGATAAGTACTGTAATTACGAGCTAAATTTTGTATATTCTCAGTTCCAATCTTAATTTAAAATTCAACTCAGTGAATTCTTTTGACCCGTGTTATTGACCAAGAAAGTGGTGTCCAGACCACCTACAGACAGACAAATTTTGGATCTACAGAATGCAGAATCAGCTACTGCGTGCATTTTGCCTTTTGTGGCGAAATGTCGAGCAGAGAAGAAAGAGGACAAAATCAACACTGATGGTACTGTACAGGTCCTGCAGGTTACCAATCTCTTCCTTAGTATTTGCGGGCTAGATGCAATTATTGAATTTAGGAGCCTAATAAGTCCTAGGAATTTAATAGACACTCCATATAAAGACATCAGATTGTCGATTCAAATTTTTTTTTCCTAAAGAGAGAGTAGTAACGGCAGAAAGGGCTAAACTTCTGTCCATAATACAAGGTTTACAGGAGTCGGACGACGATTTCTTTGCTGGTCTTAGAGAAGAAGCACGCTATTGTGACTTCGAAAAACTCAAAACAGCGGCCAAACCCGAAAAGGAGTTGGTAAAAATAAAGTTTATTTCAGGTTTGAGGGACCCTGAAGCAAAACTTAGACTACTAGATGGTAATAAAGCAAAACCAACAATGTTGATTACGGAATTGACCAAAAGATTACAGTTCAGAAGTCAAGCAATGGCTATTACAAGTTCTTCATCAGGCAAAAACCCTTTTACTGTGAAAGAAGAAGTTGGGTTTAACTTCAAAAAGACCTTTCGAAAGTCAAATGAAAAAATTTCGGCTAATAAAAGCAACAATATGTGCACTAGATGTGGAGGTAAGCCATATCCTGTGAAAAAATGGGAGACTTCTCAAAAAAGTGTAGAAGCAAACCTCAACCAAATTCAGTTAAGTACAATAAACAGAATAACCTTTGCAAAGGAGAAAATAATTCTTCACATCAAGCATCTCCAGCATCGGAGATGGGAATGTTTTATACTAAAGAACAAATCTTTAGCATGTGTGCGACGTGGGAATAAATCTCAATTAATAATTGCAAAGTAAAATTGCAGGTAGACACAGGTGCAGATAGCACAGTGATATCGTCAAAAATATGGACTGAGCTTGGTAAACCTCAGTTGGTTGGTAAGATAAGACATCTCGAAGCTTATGATGGTCATCAATTAACGCTTCTGGGATCACTTACTTGTGACGTTGAGTGGAACGGAAGCAGACTCACACAAAAACATCTAGCAGTTGTGCAGTCTTATAAAGAATTTGGACTACTTGCTACAGACTTTCTACCCAAGCCCGGTTTGAACAACATCACAATCGAGCACCTACCTGCTTACAAAGCTTATTTGAAGCTGATACCTGGATCACAGCCAATGTTCTTCAAAGCCGGAAAAATACCTCTACCTCTTCAAGACAAGGTCAGAGAAAATATGGAATAGATGGCCAGACAGGGCATCCTTGAACCCGTACAGCCAGGAGGAGTCACTAATGCATCTCTAGTAGCGTTGCAGAGAAAGAAGAAAGGAGAACTTAGACTTTTGTTTTGACTTGAAAGTGCATATCAATAGCAAGGTGATGGATGAGGAATACCCAATACCAGATTGAACCCAATACCAGATTATCAAATTGAACTTGACGAAGAGGCAAAAAATATATGCAGAATCAACACATCTCAGGGAATGTTCAAGATTTGCCGACTACCTCAGGGATTGAAACACTCTTCTTCAATACTCCAGAAATGCATTGAATCAACACTCAAACGAATCAAATATGTTGTGATCTTTCAAGACAATGTGTTGGTTTATGGAACTACCAAGGAAGAGTTCGAAAAGAGAAGGCTTGCAGTCAGGAGTCGACTACGTGAGAAAAATTTTACTAGTAATGAGAAAAAGTCTAACTCAAAACCAGTCGATAGCGTTAAATTTTTGTGATACTTCATTTCAAAGGAGGGAATAGCAGCAGATCCGAAACATGTTAAAAAAACAAAAGAAGCAAAAGCACCAACTAACAACAAAGAACTCGAATCATTTGTTGGGCTATCAAATTTTTACGGAAGAATAATTCCTGATTTCGCAAGAAGGACATCCATTCATATATGTATATAGAAAGTTGACTCCAGCGGAGCAAAACTACTCAAACATAGAGCGGGAAGCACTTTCAATTGTGTTTGTGGTCACAAAATTGAAGCAATTCCTTCTTGGAAGACAATTTACCCTGCAGACGGACAACAAACCACTCAAATATCTCTTTGCTCCAGACGAAGAGATCCCGAAGACAGCATCAGCTAGAATCACAAGATGGGCAATAGCACTAATGGGCTTCGATTATGAGTTGAAGTACACACCAGGGAGCAGATAACACATGCAGATGCTTTGAGCAGAATGGTTATTGACGAAAACGAATCCGACAACGATCAAGTGTGCTTCGCAATGAATAACATCTGGTTCGCTCAGAGTAATTTGGTGACCCGAGCAGAAATCAAAACTGGAGTTGGAGCAAACAGACTCCTCCCGGCCATAATGAAACGAATCAAAAGCGGCAATTGGATACAATGTTCAGAAGCAGAAAAAATATTTGAACACCACAAAGATGCACTGACCATACACAATGGAATCATCTTCAGAGTTGTTGTTCCTTTCATTCCACCCAAACTAGGACACTTGATTTCAGCAAAAGTGCATGAGACACATTTTGGGAAGAATGCAACTGAGGCATCAGTCAGAATGATAGCATGATGGCCTGGCATTATTCAAGACGTTCAATATTTTGTTATTAAAAATATGAATTGTTAAATGAACAGACCTAGCCTCGGAAAAACCGTCTCTTCGTGGCCAGAAGCCCACGTTTGGGACCGTCTCTACATAAACTGGGGTTATGTTAAGGATCAAGGCAATACCTTAGTAATTGTTGATTTGGGTTCTGACTGGAAAGAAGCTTTCCCCGCTGGAAACAGAACATCAGAAACGGTTAAAATATATCTTAGTCAAATTTTTGCAAGAATCAGATTACCAAAATTTTTAGTATTAGATAATGGTCCTTTATCTAATGGTCCTAGATAATTTGTAAAAGGAGATTTTAAACAGTGGCTTGAATCACTGGGAATTAAAAAAATGGAATTACCTGTCTATCATCCAAGAGCTAATGAAAGAGCAGTTGAGACAGTGAAGCGTGCGCTTCAAGCATAGAGTCCTAATCCTAATGTGTCATTTGGATCATTCCTTCAAGGGGCACTGATGAGACATAGCATCACTTCAAAAGCGAGGAGCAAAACTTCAGTTGAACTCCTGTTGGGACGCTGAGTGAGACTACCAGCAATAGCAGATTTCGACTAGGGCAAACCCATTCTATTCAAGGCCAATGAAAAGACAAAGACAGTTCCTGCTACCTTTATCATCAGGAAGGGCTTAAACACATCTTTTATACAACCCGAAAACTCGACAAGGACTATTCTAGTGAGCAACAATCAGAATAGGAGACTAGAAGAGGACAATATGAAAACCGAACCAGCAGTGGAGGAGACCATATCTCAATCAGAACCACAACTTTAGAACACAGATATGGGATCTTCAAATCAAGATGAAGCATCTTTAACCACATCATCTGCAGCGCACCAATAACCCGAACCATCCGGGCATTCACGAACATCAACAAGAACTGAAAACAACCCGACAGATTTGGAGAACATATACACACAAACTTATTTAAAAAAATAGTGAGGATGTGATGGTTTCAAAGAAACATCAAGAAACTTAGAAGTTTTCTTTATAAAAGTTTCAAAGAACAAAAAAAGAAACTTACCTGACGAACTTTTTTGCTATGTCGATAAGTAATGGCCAAAGAAACTAAACTCAATTCTAATTTTGTTTTGGCGCTATCATTATTCTATTGACCTATCAATTATATGTCAGAAGTAAAGCGCTATCATTATCTTATTGACCTATCAATCATATGTCAGAAGCAAATTCTCCCACCAACTGAAACCTGATTCTAACATCGGCTGACCTCCAACTGCTGAACTCGATTATACCTAGGCCATATATGATTCTCATGAAAGGTTGCTGAAAACAGAAAATCACCTCCAGGATTCGGAACTAAGTTTTTTTCATATGTCATTCAAGTAAATTAATTTTAGGTAGTCTAAATTGTCTCTGTATATTTTGCATAGATAAGTACAAAAAATACGAGCTAATATTTGTATGTTTTCAGTTCTAATCTTAATTTAAAATTCAACGTATTGAACTTATTGACCCGTGTTATCGACCACGACAAATTGCTTTCATCTAGTTTGAGCCAGATTTGTAGATTGGTATCATCTTTGCCGTTTTTAAATCTCTTGGAGAAACACCTTGTCCGAACGACATATTAATCAATATAGTGAGATGTGTTGTAAATACGGACGCAATAACTTTCACAAGAATGTTGCTTAGGTGGTCATCTCCTGATCAGCTTTTATTATCTAATTGGTTTATTTTTTTTCTACATTTTCTAATTCATCAGCGGGAATCAAGAACATAAAATTTGCCAATTTTTCAAAGGGATTTTTGGAACATTTGGGAGAGCTGGCAGAGCATTATCTTTTATTGATTGTCCTTCTAAGGCCTTAATCATCTTCACTTCAAAGTTTGCATACAACATCTTTTTCATTTTTTTTCCAAAATTTCTAGAGTTTTAATTTCCTCTCAGTATCGGCTGGGTGCAATGTCTACTGCCTATGCCTTTTGTTGAAGCGCAACTTTTTAAATTTACTAGTAAAGGACTCGGCGTTTTTTTTAAAGGGAGCGAACTGGTCTGTTACCTGGCAGACAGTTTTGCAAAAGCTAACGAGCGAATCTTCAAAATTACTATCCAGAACATTGAGACCTGGTTTCTTTAATCCCTGACTCAGCTTGATTCTGTAGTTCATAGTTAATTGATCAGACTTCCAAAAACTGATATCTCTTAAGATGCAATTATTTCCTATTCCACGTGAATTGATGGTACAAGCGAAGACGACTGGGAATTGATCTGCGAAATTTTGGTACTCAAGTACTTCATTTGCACTTTTATTATAATAACCTGGTATTAGTAACCTTTGATAGAAAGTGATCATGGCAGGTGGTTGACTTTTTGATGACCCGGATTGGTTTTGTAACTAACATATCAAATCCTAGTGAGTCAATAATAACCATAAAACGCCTGGTGATGTAATTGTTTATAGACTGTCTTTATTGAAGTCACCACAGGCTTTTGATGGTATTGAGCTTGGGATCTCTTCCAAACACTTGTCAAAGTTCTCATGAAAGGAGATTTTGTTAGATTGCGGTGGATTGTAGCAACACATGAGGGTTAAGTGAAAATCATTTTTGTGAAGGTAAACTAAAGCTGCTTTTTCAAGTCCTACTGTACTTTCTTTTGTCTTGGGGATACTTTCTCTGATTTGGATCATTACACCATTTGCCCTAGAGTCACGAGTTATGGAGATTATAATTGATTGTATACTTTTATAGAAAAAACACCGCAGGTCATCACCTTTGTGAAGCCTTGTTTTGTTTAAACAACTTACCTACGGTGGAGGCTCAAAGCTGTATACCGGTGCTTCAAGTTTAGTTCAGTTTTTTTAAGTGATCGCTCATTGACATGAAGTATTAAGATTGTAGATAAACATTGAAATGGTGTATAAGAAGAACTTTTGTTAAAATTATCAAATTTAACAATACTTTGAACAATTTCTGGTTGCTATTGGCAGTTTTTATTGAAACAATCTTCCGCTGCGTCACAAGACCACTTCAAAAACAACCCAGTTTTATAGATAGATGTTGCTTTGTAGCTTATTTGGTGACCCTTCATGCTATAAAATGTTGTACCAAATAAACATTATCCAATCGGTCAGCTCTTCTTATCAGCCCAAGAAACTTATTGGGCGATGCACTCGGATCATCCATAATACGAATAGCTCTCAGGATTTCGAAATCCGTCAACTTTTTTTCTCATGATAATTTTTGCAATACGCTGACTGAATTTCACGATAATTGGCCTTGATCCTTATCCTCTAGTTGGTAGACGTTGGGCAATGGAAATATCTTCAGTAGTCACTTTAGCATCAATGGCCCTTGCAATCTCGAACACGGTTTTCATAGTGCTCTCCGCAAACTCTTGTCCACTCTGTTCTTGAATTTCGGTGATTCGTATGTTGTCTCTTCTGTTGTACGTCTTTGGCTATTATGTATCTGATAGGGTTTTGAGATTACAGCGCCTTTCTTGGAATTGTAAGTCACTCATGATTTCTCGACGCACTTCATCCTTTACAGCTCCGATGGGTTTTTCAATCATCTTTCTGATGTTATTATGCAGATCTTCTTGAATAGTTGACAGGATAGTAGGTATAATGTTGGCGGTGCTTTTTTCGATAGCTTTACCAATTTTTTTCATCATCTCATTATCATCGTCAATAACTGGGCTCAGGGCACTGAAAGCTCGTTTCTTGTCTTGCGGTTTGCTAGGTTTCGAAAGAGTTTGATCCAGATTGCGAAGACTAGGGGTTCAATTTTGCGGGTTTTAGCATTTTCCACGTCAAATATCTCATCTGTATTGGCCTTGGTGCCAGCTTCAACATTACCATTTCCATCTCAATTTAATAAGTTTGTCACAACAAATAGGCTTTTTTCTCTCTACCGAAGTAGGAAAAGTTCAAAAATGTTGCTGGAACAAGCATGAAACTCAGTCAAAACTGAGATCTGCCGTAATTTTTTCTAAAATTTCTTTCACGATATCGATTATAATTGAAAGTCAAATCAGTGCATATGAGCAAATTTTTATGATTCATATAGTTTCAATTTCAAGTCAAAAATGGACTTCAGTTCCTGTTTTCTGAGTTTGTTTTTGACATTTGCTTTATTTATTTCTGTTAATGGTTAAGGTTAATGTATGTTTTCTTTACTGAACGTTCACTTGGAGTTGCTTTTTTGAAATTTTTCAGCTCAGTGATAATTAAGATCAGAAATGCCTTTCGTTGGGATAAGCAATTGTGTGGTTTTTATTTCAAAAAACACCTCCCAAATGAAAAACATGCAAGTTTAATGTGCTACCCAATTCACCAACTGCTCTCAAGCTCTCAGGTTTTGAGCATCTCTAATAACCCATTCCCATGTTCTTTCTTGTTCCTCAAGGCTTCTTGTCTCTAGTCAAGTATACGTTCAACAAGTAAAGCTTCTTAGCAAGCTATTCTAAGTTCATCTTATGTACAATTTACAGTTTGTTCTCTCTCAACAGGAAAAGGATTTGGTCACCCAAAGGTCTGATGAAAGACCAAAATCTGGAATTAGAAATTTTCTGGACATAGCAATAGTCTGCCCGGACTACCGCTGCATTGAAAAACAGACATGAAAACCTGATTCCCAATTCTTACATTTTTTGCTGCATAATAACATGATCATGACACAAATTATCATGTACAGACTTGAAATACATGAAAAAGATACGCTCTCTGTAAGATCGAAAATTAGTCATTTCTTGACGCTGAGCGCAAAATTTTACCGCCATTTCGTGCAGTGTGCAGCATTTTGTCCGGCATATTCTTTTGATGCACATAATTACTTTGCCGGCTTAGCTTACACTTTGCACCTAATTGTGCGGCATGTTCTTTTGATGTACGGCATTGTTCAATACATTAAAGCCGCTGCCCATACAGTGGTAATTACCACTAGCTTGTTCACGTTGTCTGAAGTGGCATTTAAGTTAATGCAATTATATTTACTTCACGATTCACAAATGAATGCCACGTGTTCAACCCGATTACATGCCAGAGTGACCATGTATCCACCTGTGATGAACCATGATGACAAATGAACTTTTAATCAAACCACTTCGAGAAAAGACAAATTTAATTAGAAAAACTTAATTAATATTGATTCACAGATTTTGCTCAAATTGTAACTGAGATAATAAATAACAGAACAACACATGTGCACAAGAGAGGTTCAATAAAATACATTCAGTGATAAAAATCCAACGACCTCCAACAACCCCCCCCCCCCTCCAACACCCCCCCCCCCCCCCCTCCCATCTCAAGCCCCCCCCCCCCCCCCCCAATTGACAAAACATCTACATCTCAAGCCCCCCCAGCTGGACACGCCTGCTTTTTCAAACAAAGCAGCACACTGTGAAATTAATAAAAAGGAATAATAATTAAGGTCGGATCTCCAATGAGTTATAAGTTAAAACCTCTACAAGACCAATCCTTAAGTGTTATTTCTGAACAACGTAATTTTAAGTGACGCATAAATATTAATTGACAACAGATGGGATGGGGAAAGGGTTCGATGGGCACGGGAAAGGGTTGGATGAGGAGACTAAACGATGAGTTCGAGGAGGCTAAACGTCTCAAAAAAAATTCAATAAGACTAATAATGTCCGTTTGTTCTCTTTGACTGAAATCATCTTCAAATCACCTTGGATTTCCATCTGAAACCATCCTTGAACCAAGACTGATTGAACCAGTCGACGTGTGCTCTAAAATAAAACAATAAGCTGTCTTTACAAACATTGGTTTTGTATGAAAGTATTGCATGCAAAACTTTTGGATATTTTCTGTTTCCGCCCCTAGCTTAGCGGGCATATAACTCTTACTCCTCGCATCTGAACGCGCTAACTTTTTACATCGTAATGTGCTATAAAACAGAAAATTTCTCGCCATTGCTTGAAAAACACATTGGGTCGAACTAAATTAAATCTCAACATTTTATATAATCAGTATGCGCTAAACAATATCTTTGAGAATGACAATCTTTGCTAATGGGTAAAAAATTTGGGTTACAGTTTGACAGCTGAGGGTGTCTTGAGAAAGGAGGGTTGGGGTGGAATGTTTACACCAGACGCAAAACTGCCGAGAAACTATAGCGAAAAACCTGCTTTACCAAAATGCCTTAATATGTTAACAGCGGCAGTAAATATAACAGAGATGGTTTTCTTTGCTGGTAGTTAAATTTTTTCGAGCTCATTTCTACCTGAAACCAAAACAGTCGGAGGGTTCTGTCAACTAAAAGCCGTCACAAAACATTGTACAATTCCAACTTTCTAAGTCCCAATATTCTCACAACGCCACGAATTCAAGTGGCAATAAATGGTAACAAAGAAGCAATATATGTGTGGCTATTCTGTGTGGCCACTAAACGCTGTATAAACGCTTGATAAATACACTAAAAGTTACATAAATATGAGCGCATTCTCTCCGTGACAATGTGTAAATAGCACTATCTCTGCTTAAATAGCAATATTAGTGTTTAAATTTGGCCGTGTGGCATTTCTTTGTCATGCTCAAATTCGAAATTTTCATTACCTTATTTGCGCATGAAACTTGTCTGCGCAGAACAAACATCCAGTTTTTGGTCAATTACTCTGATTTTATAGCTGTAAATCGTAAGTCAAGTCTTTGATTTAATAGCTAACTGTATTGTCATTATGGTTCATCGAAGGTACCAACATGGTCAGCCTGGAAGATGAATGGGGCAGCTTTATGGCAGCAGTTAATTAATTGTGAATAATTTATAACTTGATTTATAGTTTTAAATCGAATATTCAGAAATGCAAGGCGTACGGTATCATTGGAATTAGCTGTTTCATATCTGAATTACACTGTACGTATAGTCCGGGTGATCATTAGTCAAGCTAGATTCTGATGATAGACCAAAGTCTGAACATAGTCCGATCATAAGCTCCAAATCCTGTGGACTAGGGTCGCACAAAAGTTTAACAAAATCTGGAAATAGTCTGATCATAAGATGACCAGCACTTTCGTTTGACAAATTTTTATACTTCTGATTTAAATGAAAGTTGACTCAGAAGCACCACTGATGACTCAAAAACGAGATATCAAGCACATAATTGAAATATTGGCCCGAACTTTGCCTAACATTAGCAATAAAGTTGCACCATCAAATTCGCACTAAGGTTGAGAATTATTGGTCGAATTTGCATGTCAGATACGAAATTCATTTATCTCGAACATGTATATTTGTCTGATCATAGGCGATAATGTGTAGGATAGTCTGTTTAGAGGAAGCTTCGGTCGCGCTAAAGTAGCCCAAAAGATTTCGGGTCGCAGAGAAGTCGCACAAAACCGTGGGTGTCACCAAGGTCTGGCCATAGACCGCTTTGGTCTGGCATCGTATGATCAGAGAAAGATACGGTCACACAAAGATCGATCTATCTCTTGTGTCACACGAAGGTCTGGTCAGAGATCATTGACACAGTCTAATTAGCGGTCGAAATCTGCAAATGCTCTGATCAGCGGTAGAAGTCTGCAAATGCTCTGATCGGCGGTCGCTTGGGTCTGGCAGCTAAACTTGGGAACTCATGTCAGCCCAAAGGTAGCAAAAATGTTATTTCGCAGATGTTTGTTTTCAGTCTCTACCACCTGCTCCCATTGTATACAGTCAATACGTGACAGGGGCTCTTCAGTTATCCCTCGAGTTCCAGATCGAATCCGGAGTGGGATCTGCAATCCAGGTAGACTATCTGGGTCGATACAGTGGACACTCTGGAAGCAAAATATATGAATACAAGTAAGAAATAATGGATCAATAGTTTCTACCCCCCCAGTATTTTTTCACGACCCAGTTACTACCCGGGCTGACCTGGTTGGTAAGCCCGGGTAAGTACGTGTTGCTATTTAACACGTTACAATGTAAAAATAGCACGGATAACGGGGCGCTAAATTACATGGCCAATAAGCTGAGGGGGGGGGGGGGGGGGTGTTGTGGGGGTTAAATGCAGTTCATCAAGCGAACAATTATTTTTTGCCATCTCTGACCCTCTTCTTTTTGAAAAAGCTTTAGATAACTATTCTAAACCCATAATCCCACCTATATCATCTATTCATGAATTTCATTTGCTATCATGTAGGCTTTCATCCAACACGCTAAAAATTGTTGGGTTGAAGTTGTTCAACTTGATTTGAAATTGATCAGATATATAAAATACATGATCAATCTGAGCATATGAACACATGCTATAATGTAAAGTGCTTTATCATTAAAATTGTTCAAACTAATACTTTAGCCTGGCGAATAATTTGCTTAAGAAGTTTTTGCAACTCAAACTCAAAGCTCTTTCGCTACGGCTAAAAAGTGCCGAACACCCTTGTGGATCCATTCCATTACTGCATTTTCTTTAATAAAAAGGAAATAATTTGGGGGATTATTCTGGCTGCAAATTCCACCAAAGTTGAATAATAATTTGTCAAACAACTCATGCTGTATCTGAAATCTGATCAGCATTGGAAATGTGACCACAATTTACAATTTATGCCCCAATTATGACAAGTTATTAGGGTTAAAGTATCAGAAACAGAGATCCAGGTCCATTGAGTTCAAAAATTTCTGAAAATGTAATAGTTTTTAAGACACTTTTATAAATTATATGAAATCTAATTTATCAATAGCTGCATGTTGTGACGAGTTTACTATATTTCCTAAATCTGTATATTTGCTAGGTAAATATGTATATCTCCTATATTTGCTAAATCTGAAATACGATTCAAAACGACCGATCAAGTTACAATTAATCTGCAAAAGTAGCAAATTGTTACAAAAATTTAAATTAGCTGCTCAAGAAAAGCCGTTCCACCACAGTCAAGATATGACACAATGCTTGAACAGCCGAATTTGCTACATCAACTATGCGGGGAATTGCATTACATTTTGAGAGCCGTTGTGGTTGCTGTCAAGTACCAGTTATCAAAGTTTCTGTTTGTAATCACGTTTGTATTCACTTCTATTTTCCTACTCTACTTAGCTCGTTCGCGGATTTTTCCTTTCAACCCTCGCTTTCACCTGTGTTTATTTTTTATTTTTCGGAAAAATATGTGTCAATCTAAGTGGAGCGATCTATCAAAAATTAGAATTTTTTGAAGAAAGCGGAACAATTTACCAATAGAAATCCCGAAAGAAAAAAACAACAAATAAATTTAAGGAGTATTTAAAAGGAGAAATAATCAAATTACATGTGTTCCAATACATAGGACAAGTACAAGCTATTACAACTAATTTCTACAAGTTCTTTAAGCACCAAACTATCCTATATTCATATTGTGATTCTTAAAATATAAATGTTTAACCAAACTTTTTGTCATGGCTGTAAAATTTTGCATATACAAACCATAGATTAAAAATGGTATTTGGAATCGATTCCGTTGAAAAAACTTTTGAACTGCGCAGTTTTTTTAGCGGTTGTCTTTTTTCCTACAGGAAATTTTTTGTCAAGCGTTAGAGAGTTATCTTTTAAATACTTTATCTGAATAATGTTTATTTCACATCCAACAAAAACTTGAAGCAATTATAGTCAACGTTTGTGTCTTTTCACGACTTGCGGAGGAGTTTTGGTGCAGTACAGGTTTTTACCCGTGGTCCATAATGCATGTTAGTCTTGCAAGATTTTTTGCAAAATTCGTTCAAAAGGATGCTGATCTTGCAAGATCTTGCAAGACAATGTTTATCTTGAAGAATTCTTGTAAAGTCATTACGGTGGAGCTCTGCTCTCATTGTCTCATTGGTTCTTATCCCGAAACATATTTCAATCTGTGTAGAAAATTTCCTCGTTAGAGTTGCGTCCATTTTAACAAACAGGCGGATTTATTTGCGGTTATTTTTAGGAAACGGTCGGCCATATACCCATATACATTATAATTATGGTTTGCCATATATGTTATCCAAAAAGTTTCTTCCTCACAAAATCGATTTCCATAAAGGACAATTTTAAAAGAATCTTTCTGTATATTGTGAAGAGGCTATGTAGTATTGAACGGACTATACTCTGATATTAATTCAATGAAAACGCGAAAACTTCTCCTCTCGCCAGATATTAAAGAAAAATTATCCTTTGAGCACTGGTCATCCAAATGAATTACAAAAGTGTTTGAAAAAACTGCTTGGTTTAGAAGATTTTAAGAAAATTTAAATCTGTTTTGGCATTTCTTATATAATTCGCTTATAATTACATTTTCTTATCTTCACACATTTGGGTTAAAAAGTTGAAACTTGCTTTCAACATTCGTGAATCTATTTAGCAAAATTTTTTTGACCACTAATTTGTTTGCGTTTAGTTGTTTTTTGCGCTCAACCATTAAGTTTTGATTGAGCGATGCGCTTCATTAGTCAGTTTTATCATTGGCTCTTACAGCCAGCTTTGAGGGTCGGCCACTTTCATCTAATTTAAAATGTAAATATTTTTTTGGTTAACATACCCTGAAATTAAAAGCAGTATTTTCATCAGATCATACAGTAAAGCGGAAAAAGAACTTAGGTTTACCATATAGCCAGTCATTTATATTTTCTAAAATTTAACTCAGTTGAGAAAATAGTTTATGCATAAACATAAAGTTAACGTGCTACATCTTTTTATACGCAATAACTTCTAGTTTTAGTGCGAAATAAGATAGATTACATTTTGTGAGCTCAGCTTGTAGGTGGAGCTTTTCGACGAAATCATCCATTAGTTGTTTCATTAGTATAACCACGAAATTTATCTATTACAGCAGTTTCATCATTTAAAATGTTGGTCCGTGTTTAAAACTAGTTTTTTTCCAGAATCTTCATCAAAACATTCGTATGCTTTTGATCATGAAGCGTTTACAATTCGCTTTAAAGACTAGCTCCTAGACAACAATTTAGTATCAGTTTAGCTGGTAATGAAAAAGGATACACGTGTCAACATTGATCACATAGCGTAAGTTAATGTCTACACTGTGACTATCATTAGGCAGTGTCAGCCATAATATGATTTAATATTCTACTGGCCCTATAGCAAGCTGAATTACTGAATTCACATTGTCTAAATCTTTAAAAATTAGATAGTTTTCCAATATTTAAACTTTGATAACCAATGTGATGAAATCACATGTGACCATTTCCGTTCAGCTTCCAACTCTTTTACTAATTTCAAAAAGTAATTTTGAATGCAATTCATCGGATATTTTCCTCTTCAGGAAATTCTTTCATCTCTGCCAAATTCAGAGACGCTATCATAATTTTTCTATCCTAGGATTTAAATAAATTTTTCAGTATAACTTCCTGAGATATGTACATCTCCGAGGTAGCATAAAAGTCTGCCAGTCAGGAAATTGCCAATACAAACCACTTGAAACGCGCCACGCTTATTGTTGCAATAAATATATGCAAAATTTCATTTTTTTGACAAGAGCAACTATTTCATGCAGCGTTTAAGAAAAGCTTTTTTAAACAAGGAGACTCGGTAATGTGCGTTTGCACATAAAGTTCGGAACCGCTCATCCAGATTTTTGGCATAAATGGCTACCAAATGAGGAACTGAATTTTTCAAAAAGAAATGTGTATGAACAAAAAGATAGCCTGCAACGCAAATAACTCAGTGGAGTTAAAAATGCCGCATTAGATTGATGAGATCAGCCAATATTAAGAAAGCAAGTCAAGACAAACAACAAAATCAAATAACAAACAATAATCATACCCAAAAGTTTATGTCCATATTTTAAAAAAAAAACAAATTAACAGGGAAAAATGGATTCCGATAAAACTGAAACTGAACAAAATACTTTTGAATGCAATAGAAAATATGTGGGACCACTCAATTATGAGGCTCGGTAACAAGTAGACAAACAAGAACAAAAAAAACAGCAATCAAAAATTGGCTTATACTTTTAAATACAATTAATTTCACAGTTAGGAAAACCATTAGAAAGCAATTGAAAAAATCCAACATGTTTATGATCAAATACGTCTCTAATGGAAGACATTAAGACCTGTTATCATTCAATTGTTTATGCGGTTACAAAAAAAAAACAAGAAATAGAAACAACAAACAAAAATTCAATTAAAACTTGAGAGGAAAAGCTGTCGAAACCCTAAAGCCAGATGTTGCCGCACCAATTGGGCCTTGCTTGAACGCTGTTAATGTGGTATAAGAACTCTCATTAATGAAAATAGGAATCAAGAAGACAAAAAAAGAGAAAAACGGCAAAATTAAAAACTACCTTTGTATTTTTCGGATACAGTTATTTATAAAGTCATGGAAGCCATTAGCTACAAAAGTAAATAATTAAATAGGTTCATTTTTCCGTCCACAGGAAAATTTTGAGACCTGTAATGATTCTGAATTTGTCTTACTTCTACAAAGAGAACGTCAAATAGAGACAAAATTCAGAAATTAGTTAACTTTTTTTTGCGAAAAGCCCGTGTCGAAGCCAGTTAATTGATTACGAATTCTTTTTTTAAAAAACATTAGGTTTTCTATACTTGCACCTTCTCTGCAGAACAATTTTATCAAATATGACCTTTAATTAACGCGACTAGGTAACGAATTGACAATGATGAACAAAAATGCGAAATTGAAAAGTCATTTTTTAATTTTGAAAACAATTGTTTTCAAAGTCATGAAAGCCATCATTTATCTTATCAAATCAGAATATCGGCTCAGTTTTTTACTCCTTATAAAGTCAAGGAGACCTGTCACAGAAAATTGCATTAGAATAAAAAGACAAAAAAACACAGCAGTTAAAGACAAATGTGAAAAATTCAAACAAAACTTTCGAGAAAGGGGTGTCAAATACGTTTAAACCAAAATTTATGCCTTTAAAGACTTTAATATGTTCAATTGTGTCTAATTCTGAACGTCAATGATGTAATATGTGAATTTTTAATAATTTGATAATGTGACTAAACGAGAAAAAATACGTGAAAATGGGCCAATGTTGAAAATTCAAAAAAAAATGTGAAATCTAGTAGTATCATCGCCAGAAAGCCATTACTTAACAGGTAAAACCACAAAAAAGATTAAGTTTCAATTCAGTAGAAGGAGGGAGGAGGAAAAGAAAACATTCTTTCTTTGCTGACACCAAGCTACAAGTTGACCAAATTAAGAAAAAAAGTGGCAAAGTTAAATAAGCCATTTTAATTTAAAAATCAAATATTTTTAAAAGTGAAAACAACCATTAGCCTTCGAGTTAAAAAATTAGATAATTTGGACTGATAATAATTTTAAAGTTCAGGAAGCCAATTCGGCCTATCAGCAGTGGGCTATGATTTGAATTGTTCTGTTCTTCAATTAATAAAAAAAGATCATTTATTTTGAAAAAAAAGGACGACTGATTACAATTCAAATCATTTTTTTATAGTAACAGTCCAAGATTGGTCCAAAAGTAGCCTTGCTAGCGCTGTTCGTCCATTAGGAATACTTATTGTTTTCTAAGGTTTTAAATATTGATAAATTGTTATATAAAAGAAATCAAAAATGAATAAAAAAAACGAAGTCTGGAAGTCAAAGTAGGAATAATTCTCTTTGTAGTAAACAATGATTGTGTTAGTTGTTTTTGGGCGTGTACTTCCGGCAAATTTAATCAAAGTGGACTAAAGAAGCTTATTTCGGGTATTTTTTGATGAAAATGCTGAATTTTGAAATAGTCAGTAAAAATTTTAGCCAAAAAACTAAATCAAAGTAGTCAAACTGTTTTTTTTTGTCTCTAAAAACAGTGTTATAGTCAACAATATTTACATATCTTAGCCAATTTTATGAAATTTTAGGCAAAAGTTCCGGAAAATGTGAAAAATAACGCAAATTGGTCTACTATTCACAGAAATTTAAACCACAATAACACGAAATTCGAAAAATGTTTTTATTTCCATATTCTATGCTGGACGGGCTTTGTAATGATACCACTCATAACTCTCTACGATGAATATATCGATCGGTCAAAATTGTCTGAACAAAAAAACCCAGTTGAGTATATAGTTCCTCCCCCCTCAAGAGGGGTCGGACCAATTAACGTTAAGAAATTAGAGTTCAAACTCATCGAAGCATACGTTTCGGGGTAAAAAAATGGTTGATTTAATTCTTTGTTCGTATGCTTATAGGAATTGAGAGTTTTTAATCAGCAGCTTAAATGGTTATCGAGCAACTATACATATCATTTGTGAAATTTGTGTACAAAATGCGCTGAATGTGTTAAAAAATGTTCCTAGTACTGGGTGTGATAAAAAAAGGTAAATCATCTTAACGCATTCCGCACAAAAATTCGGCATGCTACCTGTAGTAATTGTACCTGGTCAAAGTGCCCAGACCGACTAGACCTCTGATCAGACAACTTTTTGGGCACACACGTGCGCATGGTGAGCTCGAATTACATGGTCTGGAAAACTTTTCGAGTGCAATTTAATCTAGACAATGATCTGGAACTTTTCTGATCAGAGACAAAATCAAGCGCTTATTTTTCTGATCAGACAAGTTTTCGAGCGCAGTTCCCTCTGATCAGAAACCATTTGTCATGCAGTTTTGTCTTTCAATTGTTTTGTTTTTTTTTTGTTTCCTGAGATATTGGCTCTACCAAGAGGCAAAAACACAGACAGGTTTAATCAGAGACTCATCTAGAGTCCGATGTGGCTGACCAGATTTGAGGGGTCAAGCTGTGAGGAAATGCGGGTCTCCTCTAGAATTAAAATTGATTAACTGTAGATCAAAATGCTTTTTATGGAAAGCTGTCAAAGTTCATTAAATGAATCAGAAAAATAACTAATTGATCTTTTTTGAACATTTGGATTCTTTCGGTTTGCAAAACTCTTAGGATTATGTCTATAAAATGTCATGATCAGAACTATGGGCATAGTAAAAATCACAATTAAGTACTATGATTCAGTACTGAAATATTATGCGACTCAGATCCGGTTCACTGAGTGAGTTGTCAATGGGGATCGCTGAACAAATTGAATTCTGTATGACTATTTGTCAACATTGACCACCAAAGCAAATTTAACTGTTTTTGTCTGGTACCTCGGTGGAACAGATTTGGGGTTTTCTCCAAATATATCCGAAATTTGCTGCTACCAAGTGGATTATAGATGACAAACTTTCAAAATTATTTTGCAGTAAGTGGTATGGGAAGTTATAACATTGTGGATTTAAAGTGTAGGCGGTGACGCAAAAGACAGCCGACGATTATAAGAGAGCCGATTTAAAAGAGACAAATTTATTGAAAACTTTCAGCAATTGTTTAAAATACGTGTCAGAGCAAATTAAAGTTGCTTATGAAACGAGACTGCAATATCATCAGCCAATCCTGATAGAGTATTTGAGAAATGAAATTTTGATATTTATTAGCAACACAAATCTAGAGCGACTCTGATATGAATTCATTTCAACCGAACATGAGAACAATTTACCAAAATTTACCAGTTTACCAAATTTCAATAATTAAGCAACAGTTAGCGGGATTAAAGTAACTTTCTCCAGTCAGCTCATTTTAAATCGAGTGAAATTTCGAGGCTCTGTATCGTCGTATCGTCAGCTCTTGATAACCTCGGCTCTCTTACGCTTGATCAGTGTTTAACAATTGCAGAAATGTATCTTACTTTATTAATTATGCTAAATGAACAAATAAACAAAGGACAACTTATAACGACAAGACCAAGAACTTGAAAATAGGACTAAATATGAACAGTTTTCATTAATCATATATTTGAAAATCACTCCCTCAAATCAAAACATTTTTTATGTTGAGAAAAATTAAAATTTCTAATACTGAAGATAATAAATTACAATTTATTTAGTTTTTTTCTTGTTCAAAAACGCCGCAAATCGTGGAACGGATTCAGTTTGATGAATTAGGCTTTAAATTTATGCTATCTCAATCAGCAGAAAGCTGAGCTTGTTACTGATAAAAAATAAGTGGTATCTGCTCTTTCACGTTTCTCTTTTAAAAAAATTTAAAAGATTCGTCAGTTTCGAGTTTTCTTCAGTTGAAAATGATGAGATGGGTCACAAAATATGATTTTAATTGTTTTTCCACCTTTTATGGGAAATTTTCTGAGGTTGATAAGAGCCGAATAACGCATTACGTAGCACGTGTCGGATTTATGGAATAAATATACTCATTACAGTGCAGAGGTATACCCCAAAATTTCCGCCTTAGTAAAATTGGCTCGAAAATTAGTTACATAAAATGAACGAAATTAGAAGACATCCTTTGTATCTTACTTTTCGCAAAAGGGGTTCCGCCAATTTTGCGAAATAAAAGAAAATTAGGTGCGAAAATTAGGTAACAAATCTTGTAGCACGTTTTCGCTCAATTTAGGTATCTATTATTCGCGCGCATTTTGAGCAAGCAATAAGCGCTTCAATAAAGATTTAATTGAAGCCTTCAAAGCTTTAAAGTGCTTTAAATACATGCTACCACAAAAATTGATTTTTTTCCGAAAAATCCCTCGCACATCAAAGACTTTGTATATCAATGTGGGATTGGCCAATTTTAATAAGTAGTAATAAATAGTACTATTAAGTAGAAATAAGTAGTATTAAAACACTATAAGTAGTTATAAAGTAGTAGTAAAGTACTACTAGTAGTAATAAGTTAGGCTTAATTAAATAAGTATTAATTAAGTTAGGCTTAATTGCGGATTATATGCGAAATCGAGCTACATTGCGTGCGAAAAATCAATACATAAATTGAGCGGATGCGTGATACAACTCGTGCAAAAAATAGGTTATAAAGTTTGTACTTGTATTCCGCGGCTAAAGTTAGGACACTTTTGCGAACACGGGAGACGATATTCCCTTCTTTTTGCCGGTTTCTGCTAAAGTAGCTATTTTCCGCAATATTGTACCACTTTCAATGTATTAACATAGTAAAAACGAACACGAGATACACACATCGGGCATATCTGTCCGTGACTATTTGGGTATACTTCTGCACTGTAATGCTCCTTTTTCCCCCTTTTTTTGACCCTGCTTTAAAATATTATGGTTATAAGTGTGTGGATACTTTTGATAGTCGGCAAATTTTGTTCAAATAGCTTGAAACTTGGCTAAAATTTATCAATTTAATTATCAGTTTTATTTGGTTACAAATTTATCACAACGTGCAAGCGTGAATTACACAGAGAAGATTTTTCACTCTTTTTCACGCTGTAAGTCGCGCATGTCCATTGTCCTCGTTTGCAGTACCTATTAACTACCCTGGTGTCTTTGAACAGCTTCTCAATTAATTACTAACTAAACTCTGGCAATAAAGTTGTGGACATTGTTTAAACTCTCGCAATAATGTATAAAATCGTGGACACGGGTTACGTCTATCCGTGAATACCAATGACAAATTTCATCCTATTTCCTTTACTAATGTCGATGATATAAGTAACTTATTTTCATAGCGAAAAATATTTACCAAAACGACAAACGGTGACCAGATATTGTCATTTGTTTCAACGACACGCCATTTTTTTTTCCTTAAGAAAACAGCAATATGGTCATTTGCCACGTGATTTTACAAAACTACGAAAAGTAAATGATGTAAAGGAAGACTTAAATTTCTGATTTAATGGTGTAAACCCGGTGCAACGATTCCTATTCTTCCCACTAAGGATTCCGGATATTCTTGCATTTCTGACATTTTATGACAGGAAACCTGTCAGAATTTTTTGCAATTCCTGAAACTCCCAGCAGGAGTCTTACTTTTACATGCACTTCCTGAAGTTATTGCTGGGAAAAAATGTACACATGTTTTTTTCTAATTTCTTAGTGAACTTTTTAAAAAAAATCATTCCATTCTTTTTCCTAGTAGGAAACATTCGCATACCCA
>NW_027449509.1:0-23744 GCF_964194025.1 Convolutriloba macropyga | reverse complement strand
AGCGCGATACGGAATTGTTTTTGTTATAATTGTTTCTACGACCTGCGTACACTTGCGCGTTGTTCAGACCCTCTTCTAATAGAATGTCGCCTGGCACCCATCCATGTTCATCAACAAGGACAGTGTCAGCGTCTAAATAGTGGTTCAATAATTGTTCTAATGTTAGATTTGATGATTTCCGAACTGTGCTTATATTACTAAGTGGATTGTTTGGATAGTGTGCTTGGAAAGGTGTCACACTTGTTGTCTTTTGTTTACATATACATCATTGATACACTATTGAATTTCTTGATTCTTTAATTGTAAATTTTGTTGTCTTTACTAGCTAATTTTATGCATCCTAAGAGTCGTTTAATATTCTGTATCAAACGTTCTACTAATCCAATGGCTCAATGATCATTCGCATTTGCTGACATTTTGTTAAAAATTGTTTTTTTGCCGATTTTTTTATCTTTATTTCCTATTAAACATCTTGCTTGATCTAGCGGATATTACATTATACTCCATGAGTTTGAATGTATTCGCCTAAAAATTTAACATTTTGTCATTTTGTTTAACAAAATAATTCTACAATAAGGTATTTGGAAACACCTTCAAAACATGCAAAAATGTGTATGTCTTGGTCTTTTTTCATTTGTAATTGATCCACCAAAGTCAATTTTAATTTCTTGATTGGGTTCGAAACAAAATTTATGTGGCTTCTACTTAGTTGTTGGGATTGTAGTTTAAGATTCCTACCAATTTCTGTAGAGCGTATACATTTGGTTGCTTTTTTAAGGATTTCCCTGTGCATAAATGGCCAAACTGCACACTGGCCAAGAGTGATCATTCCCCAGCTCCCAGGATGTGTCAGGTAAAATTACTCATCTACTGTCTCCTGGATGGATTTAGGGTTCGCCACTCTCTCGTCTATGCACACACACACAGCCTGTTCTGATGTGAAGGTCACGCCAGCACGAGTGCATGTAGGGTTTTACGTCATTGCACCTCACGCCCGTCGTTTGCGTATTGTGTGGTTTTAACTTCAGAGTCACTCGTCCGGTGTTTCCTGATGGAGTTTGTGGTGAGGTATAAGTGTTAAGTGTTGCTCATGTTGTTAGATTTAATAGGTTGGAATTGTGCTACGTTTAATGAGTAAGAAATTAGCAACTGATTTGTACGGGAGCTAAGGCAGAAAGCAATTTAGAGTGGTTTATTTGGTGAAAGTTTGTGGCACAAGTGGAATATGTAGTATTTACTGCGTTAATGAGCTGTGATTGACAGTTTGATGGTGCAGAATTTATATAAAGTGCTGCAATTCCGTCACAAATGCGGGTGATTGTTGCAACCGCGATTTCTGCATCATATTTTTTTTATCATTTTTGATTTTTGATTTGGTTGAGAAGAGAAATATAATCTACCAGTCCCATTTTAGCTCATAAAATGTGTTCAAAAATGAAGTCAAAAGGTGTTAATCGGTTTACTCAGCGTGTGAGACGACTATTATAAAGCTTGAAATAGGGTTACTGGATGGCCTCTTAAGACATTGAAATGGTTTTGAAGATTTTTGTATCATGAGTTTTTGCAAGAGTTTGTTGGAATTGCAATTGTTTTCAAAATTATTGAATATGTTTGTCCTTTTCTTAGTTTAGCTATCATTTCTGGCCAACAAAGCTTTTCAAGTCTTGCAGATGGGTTACGTGACATAACTCCAGAGATAAAAACTAGTTTTGAACATTTTCAGTGCGAAATCTGGAAGCTTTTCTTTTAAGTTTTGCAAAATTTTGCACTTTTTTTTAATATCATTTTCTTATTTGTTAATTAACAAAGCTATAAAACTAAAAATTGCAGAGTCGAATCAAGCTTAAGCTAGCCTCACCAAACCGTGGCTACTGACAAAGCCAACCGCTCGCCAGTGGTTTGAGAGCAATTGTCTTGACGTTAGTGGGCTATATTTAGGACTTTTATTTTCGTAATTTTTTCTCGTTCAAAATTACTGCCCTCCAATTATGATACATTAACATTAACGCTCCAGCTAAACGCCCTGTGACCACTCAGTAAAAAAAAACAATGGGAGAAACTTTTAAACTATTAGCTTGAAAGATGCTAAAACAAATAAGGAGCTCTAGACTTAATTAAAAAACCCAAGAAGTCAAGGAGGACAATATTGCCCCAAATTACGCGAATGGGCACACACAATAAGTCAATTCAATTTTTTTCAAGGAATCAAACGCGTTTTTTTCACAGATGAAAACGATGGTTAGATCAATCTTTTCATAGGTCGAGTCATGGCTTAATCGCAGACTATTATAGTGGAGACATTTTTTCAAAAGTCAAAACAGGTTCTTTCGTGGGTCAAAACGGGGTCAATCGACTCACTGGTCATACAAAGTTAGTTCATGAGCCAATTAATCAAACAAAATTACTTTGCTTACAGGATCTTTTCATGCGTTTTTCTGATGGGTAGAGCTGAAAAATTTACTCACCTGACAGAAACTTTCTCAAGGGAAGTTAAATAAAAAAATTCCCTTCAGATTATTCGTTCAAAAATGTGTGGCTTTTCCCAATGCTTTTTCATTCGTTTTCAATCAGAACTTGGGATGGTAAGGGTTAGGCTATTCAAAAAATTATATTGAATTTTATATAGAACCTTACAAGCCATACATGTTGTGATACCTCAATTGGTAGAGATGCAAAACTGTCATCATTTTTGTTGAAGTTCCCAACTTGGATTGGTGGTAAGAATCCACAATCGTATGTTCAATTAATTTTGCAGCTCTAAGAATGATATTTTGAATTCTGACACGCATAAGAATAAGCAAACGAAATCAACGAAGACTATGAGAAGAGTGAGTTTGATCGATATTAGCAAAGTGGGTTATGTGCACAGACTGAACAAATCACTTTTTAGTCGGAGGTAAAATTATTGATCAAAGAGTTGATCAATAAGAGTTGATCGAAGAGTTGATCAATAAAGATTTGATCAATGATCAACATACTGAAAAATTGGAGATCATAAGTTTTCGTACACTTATTTGTATCCATATATCTCATATCCTCAGCTTTAGCGAATATGAGAACAAGCAAGGACTGTTAACAAACTGAATTGTATCTACACAATTTTACTGATGAATAATATATATATATATATATATATAAAAATAAATATATTTATATATATATATATATATATATATATATAAATATATTTATATATATATATATGTATATATAATTATATATATATATATATATATATATATAATATATATATTATATATATATATATAATATATTATATATATATATATATATATATTTATATTTATATATATATATATATACTTACATATATATATATATATATATATATATATATATATATATAAAGTAAAATTATTTGCTGATTACTTTAAATAATAACGTACTGGATGAAGAAATTAAAAACGCAATTGTAAACGTGAGAGTAGAACGTAAACAACTTCAAATATGTAAACACGCTAGTATACCTGCATACCAAAATTAACAAGTAAAGTCAACAAATGAACAAATGATCTGGACAAAAACACAAATTGAACTGAAAAGATATTACAAATGAATGACAAATTTAATACAAACAACTTAATTCTGATGGCATCACTGAAAATTAAAAATTGAATAAAGATTCAATTGTTTTGTCTATAACGTGTTTCGTTTCATATCAGATTTTCGGCATCAAATACGCTCATGCTGATTTTTCTCTCATAGTCAGCGTAGTAGTAGTCTGGGGGAGGACTTGAAAGAGAGCGTACTCACGGATCAGGTGCACTGAGCACTGGCAGTGCGAAGCTTGTGTACTCGAGCGGTGGCTGTGCCGCCTTTATGATTACTGGGTTCCTTGTTTTCTGTTTCTCCGATGCTAGTACAGATTCGAATTCAGTCGCCGAAAAAACAGAACTCTCAAAAACGTTGTAATCTGGGGCACGTATGTTTCGTTTTTCCGTGGATGTCGACAATGTCAAGATTGATGAGGCAGCTAAAGTGTTGGGGTTGACCACTTTTGCAATTTCGCCCTCGAGTCACTAGTCGTTGAGGCTCTATTGGTTTTGGGGAGGCTCCGTTGCCTTAGATATAATACTATTTATTGATGAAACTCCAGAATTATTATCGTTGTGCCTGCGGCGTATTTCGACGTCTCCTCTATATTTCTTCTTAAATTCCTTCGATTGAGAGGCTTTCTGCTCTGTGGTCTTTTCATATGACAAGGGGTGTCTTTGAGCAAATTTCCACAGAGGCGTATTTTGTTCCGCTTTTGTACATAATTTCTGGGGCATATTGTTCCTGTATAGCAATTGTAGTTGGAGACGTAAGAAGAACTCTACTCCTGGGTGCTAGTGTATCTCACAGTCATCTCAAGTCCTTCTTAGAGCGTTTCGTAGCTTTTTGGACCCTTTTCAATTCAAAGGACATCTCCGAGGTGATCGGGTTAGTTAGAACAGGGTGTAGGATGAAGCGCGATACGGACTTGTTTTTGTTATAATTGTTTCTACGACCTTCGTACACTTGCGCGTTGTTCAGACCCTCTTCTAATAGAATGTCGCCTGGCACCCATCCATTTTCATCAAGATAGTCCTCAACGAGGACAGTGTCAGCGTCTAAATAGTGGTTCAATAATTGTTCTAATGTTAGATTTGATGATTTCCGAACTGTGCTTATATTACTAAGTGGATTGTTTGGATAGTGTGCTTGGAAAGGTGTCACACTTGTTGTCTTTTGTTTACATATACATCATTGATACACTATTGAATTTCTTGATTCTTTAATTGTAAATTTTGTTGTCTTTACTAGCTTATTTTATGCATCCTAAGAGTCGTTTAATATTCTGTATCAAACGTTCTACTAATCCAATGGCTCAATGATCATTCGCATTTGCTGACATTTTGTTAAAAATTGTTTTTTTGCCGATTTTTTTATCTTTATTTCCTATTAAACATCTTGCTTGATCTAGCGGATATTACATTATACTCCATGAGTTTGAATGTATTCGCCTAAAAATTTAACATTTTGTCATTTTGTTTAACAAAATAATTCTACAATAAGATATTTGGAAACACCTTCAAAACATGCAAAAATGTGTATGTCTTGGTCTTTTTTCATTTGAAATTGATCCACCAAAGTCAATTTTAATTTCTTGAATGGGTTCGGAACAAAATTTATGTGGCTTCTACTTAGTTGTTGGGATTATAGTTTAAGATTCCTACCAATTTCTGTAGAGCGTATACATTTGGTTGCTTTTTTAAGGATTTCCCTGTGCATAAATGGCCAAACTGCGCACTGGCCAAGAGTGATCATTCCCCAGCTCCCAGGATGTGTCAGGTAAAATTACTCATCTACTGTCTCCTGGATGGATTTAGGGTTCGCCACTCTCTCGTCTATGCACACACACACACACAGCCTGTTCTGATGTGAAGGTCACGCCAGCACGAGTGCATGTAGGGTTTTACGTCATTGCACCTCACGCCCGTCGTTTGCGTATTGTGTGGTTTTAACTTCAGAATCACTCGTCCGGTGTTTCCTGATGGAGTTTGTGGTGAGGTATAAGTGTTAAGTGTTGCTCATGTTGTTAGATTTAATAGGTTGGAATTGTGCTACGTTTAATGAGTAAGAAATTAGCAACTGATTTGTACGGGAGCTAAGGCAGAAAGCAATTTAGAGTGGTTTATTTGGTGAAAGTTTGTGGCACAAGTGGAATATGTAGTATTTACTGCGTTAATGAGCTGTGATTGACAGTTTGATGGTGCAGAATTTATATAAAGTGCTGCAATTCCGTCACAAATGCGGGTGATTGTTGCAACCGCGATTTCTGCATCATATTTTTTTTATCATTTTTGCTTTTTGATTTGGTTGAGAAGAGAAATATAATCTACCAGTCCCAATTTAGCTCATAAAATGTGTTCAAAAATGAAGTCAAAAGGTGTTAATCGGTTTACTAAGCGTGTGAGACGACTATTATAAGAGTTGTTAGATCTGTGTTTCTTCATGATAGATAGTAACGCCCTATGATCAGTAATGACAGTAAAAGATTTGCCGAATAGATAATAATTAAATTATTGAAAAGACCAAACCACTCCAAGTATTTTTGACTTGTTGACACTGTACCTTTCCTCATTGGAGTCAAAAAATTCTGATGAAAAGGCTACTGTTTGACAGTCTGTTGGTGATAGTTGTTCTAATGCAGCGCCTAAGCCTGCTCGAGAAGCATCATTTTCGGTGCTGTATTCCAAATGTGGATTATAACGCGTGTGTTCAATGGCATTTGTTATTTGATTTTCAATGTGTTGGAAATAGGTTTCTAGTTCATTATTCCAAACGAATTTTGTGTTCTTCTTAAGAAGTGGTCGAAATGGATTTAAAAATTTTGAAAAAAATTATGTATGAATTTTTCTAGATATTGTACTGATCTTAAGAAAGAACGTAATTGTTTAAGCTTTTCCAGATCTGAAAGATTTAGAAGTGCTGATGTTTATGACTCTATTGGCGAAATACCAGATTGACTAAATTTATAACCTAACCACTCTATTTCACGTTTAAGGAAGTGGCACTTTGGTAGGATAATTCTATGATTATCTTCATCAAGTTTTTTTTCAGATTTTGAAAGACTAATTTTAAATGGTTATCTTTCGATCCTCGACTGGCGATAACAATATCATCTAGGAATCAGTGTGTTTTTGAGTCCAATTAAAGTATGATCTATAACTTTTTGAAAGGAAGCTGGCATGTCCTGAATGCACCTCGCGCCCGTCGTTTGCGTATTGTGTGGTTTAAACCTCAGAGTTTGGCAGGAACGTCACTCGTCCGGTGTTTCCTGATGGAATTTGTGGTGAGGTATAAGTGTTGCTCATGTTGTTAGATTAAATAGGTTGGAATTGTGCTACGTTTAATGAGTAACAAATTAGCAACTGATTTGTACCGGAGCTAAGGCAGAAAGCAATTTAGAGTGGTTTATTTGGTGAAAATTTGTGGCACATGTGGAAGATGTTGTATTTACTGCATTAATGAGCTGTGATTGACAGTTTGATGGTGCAGAATTTAAATAAATTGCTGCAATTCCGTCACAAATGCGGGTGATTGTTGCAACCGCGATTTCTGCGTCATATTTCTTTATCATTTTTGCTTTTTGATTTGGTTGAGAAGAGAAATATATTCTACCAGTCCCATTTTAGCTCATAAAATGTGTTCAAAAACGAAGTCAGAAGGTGTTAATCAGTTTACCCAGCGTGTGAGACGACTATTATAAGAGTTGTTAGATCTGTCTTTCTTCATGATAGATAGTAACGCCCTATGATCAGTAATGACAGTAAAAGATTTCCCGATTAGATAATAATTAAATTATTCAAAAGACCAAACCACTCCCAGTATTTTTGACTTGTTGACACTGTACCTTTCCTCATTGGCGTCAAAAAATTCTGATGAAAAGGCTACTGTTTGACAATCTGTTGGTGATAGTTGTTCTAATGCAGCGCCTAAGCCTGCTCGAGAAGCATCATTTTCGGTGCTGTATTCCAATGTGGATTATAACGCGTGTGTTCAATGGCACTTGTTATTTGATTTTCAATGTGTTGGAAATAGGTTTCTAGTTCATTATTCCAAACGATTTTTGTGTTCTTCTTAAGAAGTGGTCGAAATGGATTAAAAAATTTTGAAAAAAATTATGTATGAATTTTTCTAGATATTGTACTGATCTTAAGAAAGAACGTAATTGTTTAAGCTTTTCCAGATCTGAAAGATTTAGAATTGCTGATGTTTATGACTCTATTGGCGAAATACCAGATTGACTAAATTTATAACCTAACCACTCTATTTCACGTTTAGTGAAGTGGCACTTTGGTAGGATAATTCTATGATTATCTTCATCAAGTTTTTTTTCAGATATTGAAAGACTAATTTTAAATGGTTATCTTTCGATCCTCGACTGGCGATAACAATATAATCTAGGAATCAGTGTGTTTTTGAGTCCAATTAAAGTATGATCTATTACTTTTTGAAAGGAAGCTGGCATGTCCTCAATGCACCTCGCGCCCGTCGTTTGCGTATTGTGTGGTTTTAACCTCAGAGTTTGGCAGGAACGTCACTCGTCCGGTGTTTCCTGATGGAATTTGTGGTGAGGTATAAGTGTTGCTCATGTTGTTAGATTAAATAGGTTGGAATTGTGCTACGTTTAATGAGTAAGAAATTAGCAACTGATTTGTACGGGAGCTAAGGCAGAAAGCAATTTAGAGTGGTTTATTTGGTGAAAATTTGTGGCACATGTGGAAAATGTAGTTTTTGCTGCGTTAATGAGCTGTGATTGACAGTTTGGTGGTGCAGAATTTAAATAAATTGCTGCAATCCCGTCACAAATGCGGGTATTTGTTGCAACCGCGATTTCTGCATCATATTTCTTTATCATTTTTGCTTTTTGATTTGGTTGAGAAGAGAAATATATTCTACCAGTCCCATTCTAGCTCATTAAATGTGTTCAAAAACGAAGTCAGAAGGTGGTAATCGGTTTACCCAGCGTGTGAGACGACTATTATAAGAGTTGTTAGATCTGTCTTTCTTCATGATAGATAGTAACGCCCTATGATCAGTAATGACAGTACAAGATTTGCCGAATAGATAATAATTAAATTATTCAAAAGACCAAACCACTCCCATTATTTTTGACTTGTTGACACTGTACCTTTCCTCATTGGCGTCAAAAAATTCTGATGAAAAGGCTACTGTTTGACAATCTGTTGGTGATAGTTGTTCTAATGCAGCGCCTAAGCCTGCTCGAGAAGCATCATTTTCGGTGCTGTATTCCAAATGTGGATTATAACGCGTGTGTTCAATGGCATTTGTTAATTGATTTTCCAAACTAATTTTGTGTTCTTTTTAATAAGTGGTCCAAATGGATGACAAAATTTTGAAAAATTATGTATGAATTTTTCTAGATATTGTACTGATCTTAAGAAAGAACGTAATTGTTTAAGCTTTTCTAGATCTGAAAGATAAAGAATTGCTGATGTTTATGACTCTCTTGGCGAAATACCAGATTGACTAAATTAATAACCTAACCAATCTATTTCACTTTTAGTGAAGTGGCACTTTGGTAGGATAATTCTATGGTTATCTTCATCAATTTTTTTTCAGATATTGAAAGACTTATTTTAAATGGTTATCTTTCGATCCTCGACTGGCGATAACAATATCATCTAGGAATCAGTGTGTTTTTGAGTCCAATTAAAGTATGATCTATGAGTTTTTCAAAAGGCAGCTGGCATGTCATCAATGCACCTCACGCCCATCGTTTGCGTATTGTGTGGTTTTAATTTCAGAGTTTGGCAGGAACGTCACTCGTCCGGTGTTTCCTGATGGAGTTTGTGGTGAGTTATTAGTGTTGCTCATGTTGTTAGATTTAATAGTTTGAAATTGTGCTACGTTTAATGAGTCAGAAATTAGCAACTGATTTGTACGGGAGCTAAGGCAGAAAGCAATTTAGAGTGGTTTATTTGTGGCACATGTGGAAAATGTAGTATTTACTGCGTTAATGAGCTGTGATTGACAGTTTGATGGTGCAGAATTTAAATAAATTGCTGCAATTCCGTCACGAATGCGGGTGATTGTTGCAACCGCGAATTCTGCATCATATTTCTTTGTCATTTTTGCTTTTTGATTTGGTTGAGAATAGAAATATAATCTATCAGTCCCATTTTAGCTCATGACATGTGTACAAAAATGAAGTCAAAAGGTGTTGATTGATTTAACCAGCGTGTGAGACGACTATTATAAGATTTGTTAGATCTATGTTTCTTCACGATAGATAGTACCGCCCTCTGATCAGTAATGACAGTAAAAGATTTGCCGAATAGATAATAATTAAATTATTCAAAAGACCAAACCACTCCCAGTATTTTTAACTTATTGACACTGTACCTTTCCTCATTGGCGTCAAAAAAATATGATGTAAAGGCTACTGTTTGACAACCTGTTGGTGATATTTGTTCTAATGCAGCGCCTAAGCCTGCTCGTGAAGCATCATTTTCGGTGCTGTATTCCAAATGTGGATTTTAACGCGTGTGTTCAGTGGCATTTGTTATTTGATTTGCAACGTGTTGGAAATAGGTTTCTAGTTCTTTATTCCAAACGAATTTTATGTTCTTCTTAAGATGTGGTCGGAATGGATGACAGAATTTTGAAAAATTAGGTATGAATTTTTCTAGATATTGTACTGATCCTAAGAAAGAACGTAATTGTTTAAGCTTTTCCAGATCTGAAAGATTTAGAATTGCTGATGTTTATTACTCTATTGGCGAAATACCAGATTGTCTAAATTTGTAACCTAAACACTTTATTTCATATTTGGTGAAGTGGCACTTCGGTAGGATAATTCTATGTTTATCTTCATCAAGTTTTTTTCAGAAATTGAAAGACTAATTTTAAATGGTTATCTTTCGATCCTCGACTGGCGATAACAATATCATCTAGGAATCAGTGTGTATTTGAGTCCAATTAAAGTATGATCTATAACTTTTTGAAAGGAAGCTGGCCTGTCATCAATGCACCTCACGCCCGTCGTTTGCGTATTGTGTGGTTTTAACTTCAGAGTTTGGCAGGAACGTGACTCGTCCGGTGGTGTTTCCTGATGGAGTTTGTGGTGAGGTATAAGTGTTGCTCATGTTAGATTTAATAGGTTGGAATGGTGCTACGTTTATTGAGTAAGAAATTAGCAACTGATTTGTACAGGAGCTCAGGCAGAAAGCAATTTAGAGTGGTTTTTTGGTGAAAGTTTGTGGCACATGTGGAATATGTAGTATTTACTGCGTTAATGAGCTGTGATTGACAGTTTGATGGTGCAGAATTTATATAAAATGCTGCAATTCCGTCACGAATGCGGGTGATTGTTGCAATCACGAATTCTGCAACATGTTTTTTTGTCATTTTTGCTTTTTGATTTGGTTGAGAAGAGAATTATAATCTACCAGTCCCATTTTAGCTCTTGATATGTGTTCAAAAATGAAGTCAAAGGGTTAATTGATTTACCCATTGTGTGAGACGATTATTATAAGATTTAGTAGATCTATGTTTCTTCATGATAAATAGTAACGCCCTATGATGAGTATTGACAATAACTATTTGCCGAATAGATAAAATTTATATTATTAAAAAGAGCAAACCACTCTAGTATTTCTAATTTGTTGAAATTGTACTTTTCGTCATGGTCGTCAAAAAATTCTGATGTAAAGGCTACTGTTTGACAACCTGTTGCTGATAGTTGTTCTAATGCAGCGCCTAAGCCTGCTCGTGAAGCATCATTTTCGGCGCTGTATTCCAAATGTGGATTATAACGCGTGTGTTCAGTGGCATTTGTTGTTTGATTTGCAATGTGTTGGAAATAGGTTTCTAGTTCTTCTTCCTGTCATCAATGCACCTCACGCCCGTCGTTTGCGTATTATGTGGTTTTAGCTTCAGAGTTTGGCAGGAACGTGACTCGTCCGGTGTTTCCTGATGGAGTTTGTGGTGAGGTATAAGTGTTGCTCATGTTGTTAGATTTAATAGGTTGGAATTGTGCTACGTTTATTGAGTAAGAAATTAGCAACTGATTTGTACAGGAGCTAAAGCAGAAAGCAATTTAGAGTGGTTTTTTGGTGAAAGTTTGTGGCACATGTGGAATATGTAGTATTTACTGCGTTAATGAGCTGTGATTGACAGTTTGATGGTGTAGAATTTATATAAAATGCTGCAATTCCGTCACGAATGCGGCTGATTGTTGCAATCACGAATTCTGCAACATGTTTTTTTGTCATTTTTGCTTTTTGATTTGGTTGAGAAGAGAATTATAATCTACCAGTCCCATTTTAGCTCTTGATATGTGTTCAAAAATGAAGTCAAAGGGTTAATTGATTTACCAAGCGTGTGAGACGATTATTATAAGATTTAGTAGATCTATGTTTCTTCATGATAAATAGTAACGCCCTATGATGAGTATTGACAATAAAAGATTTGCCGAATAGATAAAATTGATATTATTAAAAAGAGCAAACCACTCCTAGTATTTCTAATTTGTTGAAATTGTACTTTTCGCCATGGGCGTCAAAAAATTCTGATGTAAAGGCTACTGTTTGACAACCTGTTGCTGATAGTTGTTCTAATGCAGCGCCTAAGCCTGCTCGTGAAGCATCATTTTCGGCGCTGTATTCCAAATGTGGATTATAACGCGTGTGTTCAGTGGCATTTGTTATTTGATTTGCAATGTGTTGGAAATAGGTTTCTAGTTCTTTATTCCAGACGAATTTTGTGTTCTTCATAAGAAGTGGTCAAAATGGATGATAAATATTTGAAAAATTAGGTATGAAATTTTCTAGGTATTGTACTGATCCTAAGAAAGAACGTAATTGTTTAAGCTTTTCCAGGTCTGAAAAATTTATAGTTGCTGAAGTTTATGACTCTATTGGCGAAATACAAGATTGAATAAATTTATAACCTAACCACTCTATTTCAGTTTTGGTGAAGTGGCACATTAGTAGGATATTTCTATGGTTATCTTCATCAAGTTTTTTTCAGATATTGAGAAGTCTAATTTTAAATGGTCATCTTTTTATCGTCGACTGGCGATAATAACATCATCTAGGAATCAGTGTGTTTTTGAGTCCAATTAAAGTATGATCTATGACTTTTTGAATGGCAGCTGGCATGTCAGTAAGACCAAAAAATCCAGTAATGAAACGATACGTGCCTGTTCATTTGCCTTTGATGATTTTAAAAATGCGATAGCGCGAGGTTTCCGGGTCCAAATTTAGTTGACTGTAAGCATATTTCAAATCCAATGATGAAAATGATGCTGTTTCTTTTGAAGCATTTGTGTTGATTTTCTGTTTTATTTTATCTATGTTTTTGTTAGAGCATTCATTGAGTTTTATGTTTTATTATGTGTTTTCACCTATAATTTTTTTAAGTTCTGCCTCTACTAAAAGTTTACTAAAAGATCAATTGGTTTTTGTGGATTTAAGAGTGTGTTTGTGAGATCAAACAAATCTGAAGATGAGACCTGGAAAGTCGAGGGCTATTTGCTGTTTGATCGGACATTGGTTTTGATTAACGTTTAAAACTTTCTGATTGATTTTAACGTTCTGATTGATTTTCCAAGTTGTGGAAATAGATCCCATCCCATTGTAGGCCCGTGTCCATCTTCGACAACGGTGAGTTTGACATCTTTGGCAAACCAATCATTGCACTTCACGGTGGTACTAATTACGAAAAGTACCCTGAATAAATCGATTGACAATGTTTTCAGATCTTGTAATTCTGATGGCTTTGCCCAATAATTTTTTATTTGTTCAAAACCACCGCGTTTCATAGACTTTTGTCGATAGTTGTGCAAAGGCTATCGGAATCCACTAGTGTTTTTGTCTCTAGGTTTCCGAATTGCACCTGCATATTTGGCAATACTTGGTTCTGATTCTCTCAAATTTTTATCGTTTGTAATAACTGCTAAACCGTTGTCGTGTAAAATGTCGTAGTGAGAGTGGTAGTTCCTGTCGTAGATATTATGCTTTGGTAACACAGAATCTATTTAGTTCACTTGTTCGCCTACTGTTGCAGAAGTTTCAACTGTAGCAGCTTCTGATTAAACATCATCTACATCATTGACTCTTGGTATAGGTTTTGTTCGGTACTTTGTTTTGCGGCAAACTTCCGCAAAATGATTAGTGATTCCACAAATTCTGCAAGTTTTCCCTTGTGCTTGGCAGTTTCGACGATGGCGTGGTGACCAATCATAGCCACAATTCGGACAGATGGAAAGCTTGAAATTATTTGTAGTTGTCCTTGGGTTGTTTCATGACATTTGAATGCAATTTATTGATGCGTTAGCGAGTTGGTTAGATACTGTACAACCCGGGTTCCCCAAATTTTGGAGTTGATTTGTATGCCCTTTTCAACGTTTATTGCTAGTTCTAGTGCCTTTTGAGGGTTCATTTTTCCTTTTAAAGTTCACGTTGATTTTCTCCATCTTGCATATTTGCAATGAATGCGTCTCGGATGATCGATTGTTCATGGCTGCCAAGATCGCAATTTAGATGTAGTTCACGAAGAAATCCATACAATTTTTCCACTTGTTCAACTTTCAACCTTCTCCTTGCCAGAAATGTGAAGTGATCGAAAGTTAAAAAGTTAAATTTTCTTGTTTGGTAAAGACATTCTCAAGGGTATCCCAAAAACCTTTTGTAG
Organism: Convolutriloba macropyga; assembly: GCF_964194025.1. NCBI lineage: Eukaryota > Metazoa > Xenacoelomorpha > Acoela > Convolutidae > Convolutriloba > Convolutriloba macropyga. The sequence goes on along the minus strand of NW_027449509.1, from coordinate 9,536 downwards.
AAATCTGATCAATTGGACTGTGTGTTCTTGTGAGCCATATATCCGTCGACCTTCCCCGCTACACTAAGACATCTGAGTGAGACGGCTTTCCTATTGCAGAATTTCCAAGGTCTGTCACCGCAGAGAATTCCTGTTGCCTCGATTTTTAGGCACTTTTTGAGCCAACGTTCAACTGTTCGTTTTGGATTCGGCGGCTATCACGCTCAATTCGGGCAGTGCTTTTGCCCACGTCTTCGTCGTAGATCGGTTCCTGTGGGACGGACACTGTGTCAGGGGGTGGTTCTCCTCAATTGTCGGTTGAAACTCCCTCTTTTGCCATTATCACTAACGTTAGAATATTTCTCTGTTCTATTCCAAATAGAGCGCAATCTTTAGTTGCTGACTGCGCCATGTGATACCATATTTCGTAGGTATGCAAAAATGTCACTGTTGTTTGTCGAAATTCCCAACTTGGATTCTCGGCACGACCCCACTGTCGAATGTTCAATTAGGTTTGACGCTCTAAGAGAGATATATAGGATTCTGAAAAGACTCCAAATTCAATCTTTAAGTTGGAAAGCTGTCGCGTTTCCACTAATAGATTATCTTAGTTCAAAACTAAAGGTTTTGATGAGCAACTGAATTCAACGAAAATTATGAGAAGGATGAATTTGAACGAGATTAAAAAAGTGAGAGATGTGAACAGAATGAATAAATCACATTACAGTCGGAGGTAAAGTAATTGATCAGTGAATTAGTAAAATTGATCAGTATATCATAGTGAAAATTTGGAGGTCATAAGATTTCGTACACTGATTTGTATCAATATATCAAACATAAACAGCTTTCCGAAAAAAGTTAAAAAACAAATATGCAAAAAACGTAGTGAAACTTGTCTGTGCGGCCAAAAACAAATACACGGAGATCCTAGAGACAAACGTCTGGACCAACCATAAACTTCGAAAGCTATATACGATCACCTTTATAGCAATTGATTATCTTATGAGGAGGGGTCGCCTATTTTGAAGACAAAAATGTGGGCAAATACTGAATGTAGTGACATTGCGATCAAGCACGCAATAAAATATGACAAAATTTGACGTAGGAAAAAATCACAGAAGCGAAAAGAAGTTGTTTAGATATCTTAGGAGGGTTCATCCGTTAGCTGCAAACAATTGCTAATAAATGAAAACATTACCATACCTCGTGAGAAAGATTTATTTTGTCTTTTTGTAAAATTGACAAAACAATAGAGGAGAGAAATATTTTACAAAATTTTACCAATATTTTACCAAAGTAACAATATTTTACCAAAAAGACTTTCTCTTTTGGTTAATTCACTGACAATGATGACCAATTTTCGTGGAAAAATACGGTCGAGGACTGCAGTTTTATGAATCTAGATCCCGACTACGGTAGCTGGGTAATTTGCGAACGCACATGATGTTTCGCTCGTTTCTTCATAACCTTCAGAGTTCAAAACTCTTCTATTGTTCACTCTCATACAAGAAATTGAAGCATTCAAAATAAACATATGGACATTCAAATATATAATTTTAATTGTGATATAGGGGAAGACGAAATTGACTCGGTCTGCAGGTGAAACTTTTCAATGTGGTCACCCCGAGCTGGATCTGTTGAAATGCGTACTGATATAAATGAACATTAAAATATTTTAGTGGAAAAGAAGGAAACGCCATCTTATAAAATCTGAAAACAGTACAGAATTCACTGAACCTTGCTGTCATTTTTTGTTTTTATAATAAAACTTTAACGCAAAGAAGCAAAAAATGTTAGATTAATTGTTCCGATCACTCCTGAGGGGGAGGAACTATATACTGAAATGGGTTTCTTTTTGTTCACACATTTTTGGCCAATCGATATAATCACCGTAGAGAATTGAGACTGGTATCAATAGAAAAAATGTCCAGCGTAGTATTTGGATATAAAAAGATTTTTTGATTTTCGTTTTTTACAGGGAGTCATCGAGGTTTAAACTTTTGAGAAAAAAGAATGAATTCCGTTGATTTTATTCACATTTAATGGAATTTTTGGCTAAAATTTCGCCAATTTGTTAAAATTTTTCCGGATGGTGTTGATGATTTTATTTTTACAGACAATAAAATTTGTCGGTTTTTCATTTAATTTTTTTGTCAGAAAATCTGGCTAAATATTTTACAAAATTCAGACTTTTTGATCAATAACAGCACAAAATAAGATCCTTTAGTTTGTTTGGATTAAATTGGCTGGAATTGCAAGCCCAAAAACCACTAATACATTCTTTGTAATTTCAAAAACGGCCTATTTCTACTTCAACACCGTAGCGAGTGCCCTGTAATTAAAACTTTGCCGTTTATTGCTAACTTTATTCGTTGATTATCAAAAACGCAGCACTTATTTTCGATTTTTACCTAACAAAATATCTATATCTATGACATTCGGAATAATTAAGTGTTCTTATTGGGCAAACAGCATTAGCAGGGCTACTTTTGGACCAATCTTGGACTGTTACAATCCACAATTACTTCGGATTGAACCCAGTCGGTCTTTTTTATTTAAAAAAATCGATCTTTATTTATTAATTAAATGAGAAAACACTTCAAATAAGAGCTCACTAGTGATAGGTCCACTTAACTTCCTGATTAACTTTAAATGGATATATCTAGTTTATTGCCTGAAAACGTATGGTCGTTTAGATATTTGCAAATAGTTGATTTTTGAATAAAAAATTGGCTGATTGAACTTTGGCTGCCTTTCCCTTTTATTTTGGTCACCTTGTAGCTTAGTGTCATTAATGAAAGAATGCTTCTTCATTCTACTGAATTCATTGTCAACCTTTTTTGCTGTTTTACGCCTTGATTTATAGTTTTCTTGCTTTGATACTACTAGATTTCACATTTTTTTAGATTTAGGTATTTACCCATTTTTCATGTTTTCTAGATTTGTCACATTATTACGTAACTGACCGTTCATATATCACAATTTTTGCGTTCAAAACAAAGCAAAATTGACAATATCAAAATTCTTAAAGATATAGGTTATGGTTTTTTACAGCTTGGACCCTACTTTCTCGAAGAATTTAATTGAATTTTTTAAATTTTGTCTTCAACTGTCGTTCTTAATTTGTTTTTTGAGTCGTATGAATATTCCTGAACAATGACCTTGATTCATTGGTTTTGTGGACGAATAGGTGAGGCGATATTCTGATATTAGAAGATAGCTGATGGCTATCATGACTCTGAAAACAATTGTTTTCCAAAATAAAATAGGACTTTTACTTCGCAATTTGGTTCCCTTTGTTATCAGTATCTTACCTAGTCTCTTTAACTATAGGCCGAGTATGTCATTATTGTTGCCAACAGAAGGCGTCAAAAGGGTTTGGTGCCCCAAAATCTAATGTTCCGAAAGATTTCTTTATGAATTTACCTGTCTTCGACACAGGTTTTTCACAAAAAAAATAAATTAATTTTTGATTTTTTGCATAATTGACGTTCTTTTTGTAGACCTAAGACGTATTCTGGATAATTGCAGGTCTCAACGACTGTCTTTGGAAGGATAAGTGATATCTATTTAATTATTTTATTTTGTAATTAATGATTTTAATGTCTTTGGAAATAATTTTTTTCGAAAAAAAAAGCATTTTTTAGTTTTGCTTTTTTTTCTTATTTGTCTACTTGTTACCTAGTTTCATTAACAAAGGCTCGCATAATACATTATTGGTGCTCGAAAAAAGTGCAACCAAACATATTTCGGGGGCCAGAGTACGGCTTTACGACTTCGAAAGTGTTTTCTGGCAAGTTTTGAATGATTTTTTGTTTTTTGTCTATTTGTTGTTCTTTTTTAACCGCATAAAAACTTGAATACCGGCAATTCTTAATTGCCATTCATAGAAGATTTGGTAATTTTATACCAAAGAGATGTTTATTTGATTTCTAATGCTTTTCATTAATTTGAAATTATTTATTATTTTTAAAAAAACGAGCAAATTCTTCAACTTTACTTTTTTGTTCTTTATTGTCTAGTTGTTACCAAGACTTATTATGGATTGGTTCCACATCTGTTCAGGTGAATTAAAAGTTATTTTGTTGGATTTCAGTTTTATCCGACGCTATTTTGGCTTTGTTTTTAAGATTTGTTTTTTAAAACGGATATAAACTTTTTTATGTAATTATTGTTTGTTGTTGTTGTTGTTGTTTGGTTTTGCTGTTCGTCTTCATTCGCTTTCTTAAAATTGGCATATCTGATCAATCTAATGCATCATTTTTTTACTCCACTGAGTTATTTGCTTTGGAGGCTATCTTCTCGTTCATACACCAACTTTTTTTGAAAAATATCTGACTTTTTTTGTTTTTCTACCTGTTCCTCATTTGGTAGACAATTATGCCAAAATTGTGGATGGGTTGGACCCTTATGTGCGATCGCACATTACCGATTCTCCTTGTCATTTTAACAACTCAACGAACCAATAAATTTGAAAAAAGCTTTAAGAAAATTTGCTATAACATATAAATCCTAATGTGAAGAGGGCTTAAAGAACCGGAATCGCAGCAAAAAAATAGGCTAATCTGTTCCCCGAGTAATGAAATCACTTAAAACGCCAAAATTCAATTGTTTTAGGATAGGCAGACAGGATCAAGACAAGAAGCATGAAGAAGATAAACAAATTGAAAACGTCTAACGTGCTGCCTAAATATTGTAAATTTGAGGTGTCAAGTAAATATGACTTCGTTACGTTTCTAAAAATTAACATTAACGTAGACATAAGATGTTGATAGCTGACGAGTCCGAAGATTGACAAATTTGGTAAAATTCGTCATAGCTGAGGACAGTTACTCATCAGCCATGCAAAAAACAGGCCTCCTTTCTGATTGTTATAAGCTCGCAAATCTTCAATAAAAATCAAAAAATTTTTAATAATAAAGCTTCACAGATGAGTTAATAAAGCGACTGTCATTTTAAGTAGTCTAAACTAGTGCAAATATTATGCAGAAATCAGTGAAACCTAGCAATCAAATGATAAATTTGATTAAATTTACGTTTACAATTCCTTATGTTTTGAAAAAAAAAATTATTCGCTGGTGTGGTATTGGTAAGTTCAGACAACTGCCAATTTGCACAGAGTTTTCTCAAAAATATTACAACAGTTTTGGAGCTAATTTTTAAAAATTCTTGAAGTCATGAAACAAACTTAAAAGTCATATGTTTCTCAAGTGCTGTTCAAAAAAGGAAGAGCAAAAGAATGCCTTCTTTTTTTTGTCTCTTCAACGGCAATTGATGTGTAATTTTTAAAGACAAAAATAAACATTTAACCATTACTTAAAAAATATTTGCATTATTTTTTTCCTTGACCGCAAGCGTATACAAGTATTTGCAGCCTGCAAAAAAACGAGCTATTTCAAACAGTTACAAAATAGCAAATAGCAAATATAAAATACAAATAGCAAACAATTAAAATTGCACAACCTAACAGAATATTATGAAGACAATAGGAAAAACGGGAAGTTTACTTGACCCAAAAAGAGACCAGCAATTTTTTATATATAACCACATGTCTACATCTTTTGTGTCACAATGGCTTTCATAAAGATATCTAAAAACTAATGTAAAATATGTTCACACATTTGTATCATTAGTTGTCACACCAGAGATGAACAATGATCAATAATTGAGTGTGAATTGATGGATTTATAATCGAAAATTTGCTTATAATTGAAAGTAACCTAAAATGCAATGTAACATAACGGACAAATTGCGTTTCCAAAAAATAGACAAAAATCAGAATAATGTGCCATTTTTCTTAGTTTTTTCCTCAAACATAATTTTGAATTCTTGCATTCTGCGTGTTCTCCATCATCAAAAAATCTTGGTTTAGATTGATCTAAAATTTAAATGTTTGCTGATTATTTCTTATTGCCAATCTTAATGTTTTCTCCGATCTCTGAGGTTTCTTCCTCACTCCCTCAGCCTTTTGACTCTTGGTTTTTAATTTCCTCGCGTTAATGAACTGGGCTCAAATACCCTATTGTTGGATGACATTGCTTACGAAAAGACTCCCTCTCTTTGGATGAGTTCAATAAAAAATCGGGCTTGTTTCTAATTCATCAAGAGATTGATTCAGCTCAACACAAGCGTCTAGGAAAAGTTATCTTCACATTGCGTAGCACACAATCGGGTCGCTGATTATCAGACAACTTCAACTATGTGCCGCGTTCAACTACGTGGCTCGCAAAAACAGCATATTAGCTGATCCTTGTATGATGACAACAGAAATTGACTGAGCTGAACTGCTCTGTCGAAGGCAATGGGTTGTCCCAGTGACTGATAATTTCTGCTATCAGCTAACAACGAAATGCGCAGTAAAGCCTTCTCCAGAGTCCTCGACAGACTGTCGAAAACTTTGATTGCAGAGGGACGAACAAAAGTCCTTGTTGAGCACAGCTATATCAATACAGAGCATATTTTCGATCTTCAGCAACTTCAATTGCATAGCCAGACTTCTCTGCCGCATGAGAAATAATGTTCTGTTGCAGAGAGGAAGTCACGGTTACGTCAAGAGCAGCAGATCGGCCCCATTTCCAAGAAGGTGGATAGACGTCTCCTGGGCGTGAGTTGTTTACCGCATTGACATTGCGTTTTTCAATTACTGGAGACAAATTAGCTGCTGAACAGGCGAAAGCTATACGATTGCGAAATCTATCGTGCCTTAAAATCGCATCTCCCCCTCCATAGCAGGCAACTGCATGGTCACCAAATGTGTCCAATTTACCTGAGTTGCAATATGGAAATTTTCTTTCTTTATCATAAACCGCGATCCCGAGCCTGTACTTGACACTGACTTGAAATTCATTGGCCGAAATGTGTAGACCTATAGCGGGAATTGGAAGCGCAACAAGCCACGAGCCGGAGTCTTGCTTTTTGCCTGGTTGACGTTTGATTTCTTAGTAGGGCACCAATTTTTTCTTTATCAAGTGCTTCTGGGATCTTCTTTTGCCTGTGCGAAAGTAGATTGAACGGTTCCAGACTTTGGTGTAACTCTTTAAAAGTGTCGCTTTCTGAGGGACGCCTACTTGTTATTTTGTTGACCAGCTCGTCTCAGGCTGAAATTGAGCCCACAAACGCATTTTTGTATTGCTCTTGTGACTGTCTGACGCCTAGTCTCGACTAACCGATAGGTAAGGAAGACTGTTTCCATGCGTCATCATCAATAATTGAGCCAACCATTTGATCCAACACTTCTCTTTGGCCGTCATCGAAACTTTTCAATATTTCGAGCATCTGGTTTGATGGAGTGTTAGTTCGTAAAGAGTATACTAGTTTCTGAGTTCCCAAACAGTAACGAAGGATAACCAATGCACATTGAGGATCGTTGAGGTGATCCTCAATTTTTCTTATTTCGACAAACATTTTGTTCTTAGTTTTTAAGAGTCGCAGTGCTAGTTGAGTATTACTGATCAGATAGAACAGCGCCATCTTATGATAATTTCCTTCAATTTTTCAAAAAGAAAACGATTCTCAATCTCAATTTCCAGGTCTAAAAAGACTTGTCGTAAAAACACGTTTCATTATATTTCGATAAGAAGATCTTTGTTCCTTTTGTTCCACAGCGTAGTTGCAATACTATCATTTTTGCTAAATCAAATGTACACACTTATCCAACGCAAAATTGTATGTGATGTTGGCAGCAACAACATTGAAAACGTCAGTTGAATAGCGGGAGTTGCGCTCATCACAATTGGAGGTACATTAATCTCTATAAGTTTTGTTACGTAACCTAGATGATAACCCAGGTTCAGGTCACAGAACAAAGAAATTCTGGACCAGACTATCATTTGATTCCCATAAAAATCCAGACTTCGCACAGCGGAAAGAACACAAGAATTTCTGACTATTATCTGGGCGAAGTCTCCTCACAGCTATGATCAGACTACGCAGCATTCAAATCCACATGGGATTTTAGTTACCAGAAATTACCATTTATCATTTCTGGAAAAGCCAAACCAAAATATAATCAAAAAAAGCGCAAATTCAATTTTTGAGACACTAACAACAGTATGGCAAAATTCTCGAAAAAAGTTGCAAAAAATGTAGACAATCAATAGTCTGGACAGGGTGTGACCAGATTTCAAATGGGTCTGGGACCTCAACCTGGTAAATCTTCTGAATCAGGCGAGTAATCATCTGAACTAGCTGTAGTGTCAGTATTGCCATCGTTGGGTGGTGGTGCTGCGGCCGATCTAATTAACATCAATATAAATGTCAATATAAATGTCTGTAACATAAATATACAACAGCTGCAATTTATAGTTTCATATAATATTATGGTAAGATTTTAAATTATATAAGGAAACTGGCAAGAAACTAAAACTGCACGGAAAATCCCCTTGTGGATAATATATGGAGCCATTAGGCTCGGAGGCGGGACATTGAGATAATTGCGCATTACAATTGAAAATACAATGCTTTAACTTGAAATTTTTTGATAATTATTAAAATATAGTATTCATACTTTTTCATACTAGGTCAAATGCATTATTTTCACAGTGCGGCAGTAAGCATAGAGACTATCCGAGCTCAAAGTTTGACAAAAAAAGAAAATCTGAAAAATTTTATAGATTTTTTTATTTTGAAATTTTTCTTTAATTTTAATTGAATTTTTTTATTCAAAAAATGAAAACTTACCAGTTTTTATCAATCGGGGATCATTTTTTGCAAAAAATGTGATCTAAAAATGAGCTACAACAACGAAAATCAGTAGAAATTGGTCAAATAAAACAGGTTTTGACACAAAATCTGCTGGCCTTTTCCTTTTACTTCGGTATGCTGTTTTGAGGCACTGCTTATTATTACATTGCATTCCGGTTAATCATTTTTCTAATGCGATGTCGATCAATTTTCAGCATTAAGAAACTTGTCTATGTTCTTAATTGCTTTCCCATTTTATGCTTCTATTTCTATAATTGAATCTAAGATTTTTATTTTGTGTTTCCACTTTGTCAGGCTCCTCAGCGCAAAATATCAAACTCCTATTTGAATAGAAATTTACCGATTCCTGAGAAAAGTCAGAAGGTGGAAGTTTTTGGAATTATGTTTAGGGTTTCTTTTTATTAAATTCCATTTTTTTCATCATTTCCACACTTTTCAGAAAACTTTGCTTTCTTTTATACTTTTATACCAAGTTTTCCCAATGAAAATTAAATTAAACGGAGCTTTCTTATTCGACTCCCAGCTTAGTGGTCATGAAAATTTTTCCGCCTCCAGGAGTAAGTAATACATTGTTTACATAGTAACGTCTTATATTACAGCACAAAATGTACGTGGGAGGAAACACTGGGGGAAACAGAATAAATCCAATTAAAATAAATAATTAGCAAAATAAATTAGTCAAAGTGCCTCTATTCTACCCATTTTCTTGCCCCAATACTCTCGAGACCCATGAAATTATAGCCCCCCCCCCCTTATGGCATAATTGCCATGTTTGGGGGGTATAGATTATCTGACCACTAAGCTGGGGGGGGGGGGGGGGGGCTATAATGGGAAAGACCCGTTTTTTGCAGTTT
>NW_027449508.1:0-13842 GCF_964194025.1 Convolutriloba macropyga | reverse complement strand
TAAAAAAGTTTTGTACAAATTACATAATAAAAATTGGTATTAGGTCTAGACGTAAGAGCACGAGAGTCTGGACACACACAGCTTCGGACGCACAAACGCAAAATATTGACCGCACGAATGTCTGGACATGAATATTTTTGAGTGCAGGATAGTCGGGACATGAACGCACAAACTTTTGGTCTGGAACGCAGGAAAGTCTGGACATAGGTACGTTCCATCTGGGGCAGTCTGGACATAGACATGTTTCATCTGGGACTGTCTGGACATACGGACGTTTCAGTCTCGTGACATGGCACTTTTTTAAAATTAATGTTAGACGATTACAAGTGGAAGTATGCTCTTTTTCTGAAGAGATACCTGTGTAATACGACTTATGCTCTACAAGATGAGGTGCTAGTTAACAATTCTTCTTTTATTGCTAGACAAAACGTCTAGAAGGCTACAGGAAGAAGGAATTCCTGCCTATCATTGTTCCGTACTTTTTTATGCAACAAGTAAATTAAAATTATAACCATACGGTTAATTATACCTGAAACAAAAAATATTTCAAATCATTCAAACAATAATAAAATAATAAACATCAACAATTTTCTTAAATAATCACTTTCTAGAATTTTCTTTTGATTGTTTTCTTCCTAAAAATAAAAATAACTTTTAAAAGCTCCTACGTTACTATTCAATGGAAATTTTTTCATGTTGTGAGAGCAAGAAATCATTCAACGTTTTCTTAAAAACGTTTTCACTTTTTGCCAACCGAAGCCAAGGTGGTAACTTATTCCATTTTTGTACGCATTGACGAACAATCGAATTCATTCCAAAGCTGATTTCGGCATTCTGTCCAATTTTGAATTGTTTTGTTCGAGTAGTTTGATGAAGACTCAGATACCCGTGAAACTTTTCAGAATTTTCCGGCTTAGCGATATCTTAACAAAATTTGATTAGCGAAATTTTCGCTATTATTAGCTCAGCTGGTAGGGTCTTTGTCTGGATTAGCAGACCTCTCGCTTTGTCATACTTTTTGCGTAGAAAACACACCCTTATACCCCAGTTAATCTGTCGGTTAAGGCGTTTTAGGTTTTTTGCAGATAAGTTTTGAAAAAAGATAGCCGAAAATGATAAGTGTGAAAGCACAAGTGATTTTAGAAGAAAATTTCGCGCGTTCAGGGGAACTAGATGTCTTATAACGTAAATTGATCTAATAGCATGAGCCATCTTTCTCAAGGTTTTATTCAGCTGCTCCTCAAAACTAAGATTCCTGTCAATTTAAATACCAAAATATCTGCAACTTTTTTGTGTTGTGAGAACTGCGTTTTTGTAAAACATAGATCCGAAATCTGAATTATCGCAAGAGAAAAAGATTAATTTGGTTTTGTTTGTATTCAAAGTTAGTTTGTTCGTCTTGTGCTTATATTAGATGAGAAATCGTTCACATATAAAAGAAAAATGAGTGGTCTAAAACAGTTCCTTGTGGCACACCGTGATTTAAAATTTCACAATCAGAGAATATGCCATTAAATTTTACCTTTTGTCTGCGGTTGGCAAGCAATGAAAACAATAATTCTTTCGCTTCCTGGGAAAAACCATACAATTTTTGAGGTAAATGTTATGCGAAATGGAAATAAACGCTTTTGCAAGTTCTAGAAAAATAGCAACAGTTTCTTTGCTTAGATCTAAATTAGCCGAAACTGTTTCAACCAGTTCTAGAATTGCATCTGTTGCAGACTTTTTTTTCTGAAATCCGAAATGCTCTTTGTTTATAATTTTATGCTTATCAATGAACTCCATCATCTGATTCAAAAGGAGGCGCTCAAAAATTTTTGCGAAACTCGGAGATACAGAAATTGGTCGATAATTTGTGCTATCTAATTTATCACCTTTTTTGAAATTTGGTGTTACATAGGCTAGTTTCAATTTAGTTGGGAAAATTTTCTCCCTAATGCACTCATTGTAGATTTACGCCTATAGCTAATTTGCAAGACTTTATGAGTCGAATTGAGATTTCAACAGGTCCTGCTGCTTTGTTATCGTCCAGCGAGTCAATGACTGATTAATGAATTGAGGTCTCTGTCAGCATCATTTGAGAATTATTTCTTATCAAACAGCTGACTCAAGCGCAAATAATTTTTGGCTGTCTTAAATTAAGTTAGAATCATTGAACCCCGACTTAGAAGAGCGCTTCATAAATAAAAATATGCAAATGAAGTTCCTGAATCTAGAAAAAGTATTCATTTACATAATACCTTGGTGATTTCAGCAGCGCTGTTTGCATCAACAGTTCTGTTCCATTTTCTAATCCAGGACTATGTGGAAACTAACAAAGGGCTTCTACGAAGCCTCAAGTTCCTGGCGTGGGTTTTGTACCCATTTGACGACGAACTACCGCCTGGGATTTTCGCCGAACGAGTGAAAAAATCCGATAGAAAAACATGGGATACTTCTGGAAATGGCATTGAACTACATCCCAAGAAACGTTTGTGTACGAAAGGTGGTTGGGATATATATGCATCAACTGATCATGCTGTTTTAGGTTTTTTGCAGATAAATTTTGAAAAAATTTTTGCCAAAAATGATAAATGTGAAAGCACAAGTGATTTTAGAGGAAAATTTCGCGCGTTCAGGGGAACTAGATGTCTTATAAGGTAAATTGATCTAATAGCACGAGCCATCTTTCTCAAGGTTTTATTCAGCTGCTCCTCAAAATTAAGATTCCTGAAAATTTAATTAACAGAATATCTGCAATTTTTTAGTGTTGTGAGAACTTCGTTTTTGTAAAAAATAGATGATCCGAAATTTGAACTATCGTGCGAGAAAAATATTAATTCGGTTTTGTTTGTATTCAAAGTTAGTTTGTTCATCTCTGCATATTCTTCTGTTTTTTGTAAAATTTCCGTGACTTCTCCATGTAAGCTACCTTTCTGTCCACAACAGACAATACTTGTGTCATCTGCGAATTGAATTACCTTTTCCGTTGTGATTATATTAGATGAGAAATCGCTCACATATAAAAGAAAAATGAGTGGTCTAAAACAGTCCCTTGTGGCACACCGTGATTTAAAATTTCACAATCAGAGAATATGCCATTCAGTTTTACCTTTTGTCTGCGGTTGGCAAGAAATGAAAACAATAATTCGTTCGCTCCCCGGGAAAACCACACATTTAAATTTTTTAAGGAAAATGTTATGCGAAATGGAATTAAACGCTTTGCAAGGTCTATAAAAATAGCAACAATTTCTTTGCTTTGATCTAAATTGACCGAAATTGTTTCAACGAAATCTAGAACTGCATCCGTCGCAGACTTTTTTTCTGAAATCCGAATTGCTCCTTGTTTATAATTTTATGTTAATCAATGAACTCCATCATCTGATTAAGAGGGAGGCGCTCAAAAATTTTTGCAAAACTTGGAGTTACATAAATGTGTCGATAATTTGTGCTATCTAATTTATCACCTATTTTGCAAATTGGTGGTACATAGGCTAGTTTCATTTTAGTTGGGAAAATTTTCTCCCTAATGCACTCAGTTAGGGCGAATTGTAGATGTACGCATACAGCTAACTTGCAAGACTTCATGAGTCGAATTGAGATTTCACCAGGTCCTGCTTCTTTGTTATTGTCCAGCGAGTCAATGACTGATTAATGACTTGAGGTCTCTGTCAGCAGCATTTGAGAATTATTTCTTATCATACAGCTGGCTAAAGAGCAAATAATTTTTGGTTGTCTTAAATTCAGTTAGAGTCATTGAACCTCGACTTAGAGGAGCTCCATATATAAAAAAATCCAAATGAAGTTCCTAAAGTTAGAAAAAGTATTCATTCAATACTTCTGCAAATGGCATTGAACTACATCCCGAGAAACGTTTACAAAGGTGTTTGGGATATATATGCATCAACTGATTATGCTGTGGGTAGAAATTTTCACGGACTCTCAATATGTGGTTTCCGTTGACGACAACTTTTTGTTCACTAAACATATTTTATACGCAGCGGGCCTCACGTTTCGAGTAGTCAAAAAATAGTTCCTAGTTTTATTTGGGGACTTCAAAAGGGGACACGGAGCACAGATAATTCTTTTAAAGAAATTTTGCGATCAATGAAATAATTGTCACATTACATAGCCAATGTCCAAAGAACCGACTATACATACTCGACTTTGTTGGGATTTTTTGCAAATCGTTTGGGTTTGATCAAAACCGTTCCCAAATCATAAGATCTACGTGACCCCCTTTCCTTGTTGATTAACATTTTGGCGCGCAACCCAACAGTTTCGAAACCAAACCTAAAGCTCAGCATTGTTCTCAAAAGAACACATTTTCCAATGAGCTAAGCCGACGTGAACCATGATTTCTTCAATGTTTCAGAATATCTTAACATCAGAAACTACCTATATCAAAACACTATGACTATGGTGGAGTAACTGCACAATAAACAAAGACAAAAAGAGAAAGATAAGGATTGCAACGTCACAGATTTCGGTATTGAACTTTGTTTTGTTCTTTCGGTTCTTCTGGGGGTTTTGCCCAACCCGAGGACCCCTTTTTGTTGGTAGTTTCCCCACCCCCCCCCCCCCCCCCGCCTTCTTTCCGGTTCTTTTGGGGTTTTAATCGCCCAAGGGACCCTTCTGGTTGGTTGTAATGATTGTTTCCGGCTTTTGGTACGTATTGGTATGTTCCGGCTTTTGTAGGTACTGGTAGGTTCGATATTTGATAGGTATTGGTTTTGGTAAGTATTGGTAGGTTTCGGCTTTTGGTAGGTATTGTTAGGTTCCGCTACTTGGTAGGTATTGGTTTTGGTAGGTCTTGGTGGGATCCGGTTTTTGGTAGGTGTTGGTAGGTTCCTGTATTTGGTAGGTATTGATTGTTCTAACACTTGTTAGGCATTTATTTTGATAGACAATGGTAGGTTCTAGTGGTAAAAACTAATGTAATCACCAAACATTTCTGATTTCAATCGGTTTATCCGAAAAAATTTAACTTCTCATTAATGGTTGAGACGCGGTGAACCTCAAACAATACAGTGCCCAAAATGTGTAATATTTGATCCGATTCCCCAAATGTAACGATCCCTTGGTCCCCAACAATCCCTTGGTCCCCAACAGCAATCAAGTCAAACGAACAGAAGCATTTAGAAATCTGTTAAGTTGCGATCGAAAATGACATCAAACTACGTACTGACTATCTTATCACTGCTATAGGGTCCGCAGAAGATTTTGAAACTTTAAAGAAAACAATTAATGAAAATAAGGAAATGCAGCAAAAGCTTGAATCAGTTATCATTGACCTAATCAGAGGCATTGAGCATGATGAACATGTTACTATGTCCTAAGAACACAGTCGTTTGAAGATAGACAAAAAACAGACCCTAACATTATACTGAATACACATTAAAGGGAAAAAGGCGCCTCCTCAGCAAACATTGTCTGCTGGATTACACTTGATTTCCAAAGAGAACATAAGAACACTTGACATCACCTTCCCACATTTACAACAACGTGACACTCACTTTGTCTTTGGTGAAACTCTTGCGACTGATCACAATACTCAAAACATTACCTCAGCATTGGGTGAGAGTTCCCATTTTGTCAGTTATGGTAATATTGTACCCGGTGGTACAACTCTACATGTCAACAACACTTCCTTCAACTCGGTTTTTCAGATATTATCTGCTCCCTGAAGTGCATCACAGCAATCGTTCTCAATTTTTTCTTGCGGATTTACCTCAGCTGATAGCGACTCATTTGAACAAAAAAACTCTTTCCCATTAACACGGTCAAGCTTCAGTACTATTCAGAGTTACGCAATTGCATTTGCTTCTACGCACAATGTCTCAATGTCTGCGTGTTTTCAAAAACCCGCACCCAAGTTGTATGTGGACCATTTTGATGGAGATCCAATAAGCTGGAAGAAATGGTACAGTTTTTTTCTTTTTTTTCAGTCCAATATTGACAGAGCATCGATGACACCTTCTGAAAAATTGTTTCATCTACAATCACTAATAACAGGCGAAGTCAAAGCCCTCGTTGACGGTTATTGTTGCAACAGTGACTTACACGCTTCAACTCCTCACCGCCTACAAGAAATCTTTGGGAATCCGAAACGAATTGTAAACACTTTCTTTGATAAATTGGATAGATTCAATTTGCCTAATATATCCCATCCAGTGAGCTACACGCAAATCTCCACTTTTCGTTTGAAAATGGTGGATACCTTTCATCAACTAGGATTCATTCATGACCTTCATTCATCCCCAAATCTGACTGTGGCGCTAGCAAAATTGCCTTATCCCGAACGTTTTGAGTGGAACAAATTTGTTTTAGAAAAGGACTTCCAGTAAGCATCTCTACGGATACTCTCTGACTGGCGTCTGAAATACTACAAAGCATGTCGCAATTCAAACGCTAGCCTCCAAACTAATGAATCAAGACACACACAATTGTCTGGGAAAAATTCTCCAAGTGTACAGAACTACACATCAGCTTCAAATTGATGGAGAAATAATCAATATAAACAGTTAACTAGAAGCTCTAGCAGGAACTTGGCAGCTGAAGGCAGGAAACCCCCTGCGAGTTTCTATACACGTGGAAAATGCGCTTCCAAAAACGTTTGCCGTAGCAGCCATTGCGGTATGAAACACCACACTCTCTAGCGCGATATTTTTGCAATTAGATCGGTTGCGAAAACGCTGTAATGTGCAAACTTTAAACGTACTTTTTATTTATGCTTCTTTGGACAATAGTAGATGCTAAAGCTTGTTGCTGAAGTCAACTGCAGCAATTCTGATTGTAAGCATATATACCATTGGAAAAATGCCAATTAGTGGCTATAATATGACAAACGAAATCAATAGTGCAATAGTAAAACTTCAATTTGGACCCTTACAAGGGGAACAGTCATTTTAACAAATAGACGTTGTGGTTGTTCCGGGTCTGAATATGTCACCCGTTGGTACAAAGAAATTGAATCGCCTCTGAGATTCTTTGGAACACCTCAACCATATTCCCAGAAACAAGGGACATGATTTTCGGAATTGGCAATCTAGATCTGGTACACTACAAGCAATTAGTTAAAGGACCCAAGTACGTACCATGGGGAGTTGAAACCCAAATTGTTTCGACATGCGCTGGTAAAAACGGATTAATCGCAGATGATTACAATCAAGTTCAGTTTGCTCAGTTAGACAGCCATCCTAATATGAACAAAAGTATGCTCAAGTTGGTCTCCGAATGGATAAAAATTGAAAACTTAGGCATAGCATCATCCAAGAAAGCAATGTCCGAAAATAACAAAAAGCCCTTGATATTTAAGAAAATACAACTAAAATTTTCAACGGTCATTAAAAGACTGTTCATCTCTAGACAGAGAACGCCAAACTCCCAAATAACAGATGGCTTGTGGAGAAACAACTTCATGAGCTCAGAAAAATTATTCAAACAAAAGAAAAGCCAAACGAAAAGACGTCGTTCCTTCCTCATCAACTCGTTACTAATGAGAACAAACCTGGAGAAACAAGCCGTGCCGCTAATGCATCTAATGTGTTTCAGGGTAAATCCTTAAACTCAAATCTTCTGAAAGGTTCAATCTTACCGGTGTTATTTTGAGAATGCAAGAGAACAAAAGAGTGCGTTCTGATTTTCTAAATTCAATAAAACTTAAAATCAAATTGGATCCAGACAACCCTCTCCCTCAGAACCAAAAAGTACTCGGCTTACCTTGTAACGGTGCATTAGATTACTAAGTGATTGAAATTAAACTACTACAAAAATTCCAGATTACAGGCATCTTTACTCAAAAAATTTTACTCAAGTTGGCGGCGTCTTTGATTGAGTAGCAAATCTGAACATTTCAGAAGATTAGAATTTAAGGACTGACCATGAAACACACATGAATGATGCATTAGCGACACGGCTTATTTCTCCAGGTTTGTTCTCATTAGTGACGGGTTGAAGACGAAGGAACGACGTCTTTTCATCTGGCTGTTCTTTTGTTCGGATAATTTTTCTGAGCTGATGAAGTTTTTTCTCCGCAAGCCATCTGTTATTTGGGAGTTTGGCGTTCCTTTTCCAGAGATGAACAATTTTATAATGACCGTTGACAATTTTAGTGGTTTTTTTTTAAATATCAAGGGCTCTTTTGTTATTTTTGGACATTGCTTTCTTGGATGATGCTATGCCTAAGTTTTCAATTTTTATCCAATCGGAGACCAACTTGAGCATACTGTTGTCCATATTAGGATGGCTGTCTAAATGAGCAAACTGTGTTGGATCTGGGAATAATCCGTTTTGCCTGCGCATGTCCAACTAATTTGGGTTTCAACTCCCCATGGTACATTTTTGGGTCCTTTAACTATTTGCTTGTAGAAACTATTCGTTTGTTCGAATGACTTCCTCTTGCAAGGGTCTAATTTGAAGTTTTACTGTAGCACTACAGATTTCGTTTGTCATATGATAGCCGCTAATTGGCATTTTTCCAATGGTATATATGCTTAAAATCAGAATTGCTGCAGTTGACTTCAGCAACAAGCTTTAGCATCTACCATTGTCCAAATAAACATAATTAAAAAGTACGTTTAAAGTTTTCACATTACAGCGTTTTCGAAACCGAACTCATGGCAAACCTATTGTGCAAGAGAATGTGGTGTTTCATAACGGAATTGCTGCTACGGCAAACGTTTTTGGAAGCGCATTTTTCCACGTGGTGCTTTCCAAAACAGCTGACACAAAATCTAATTTTTCTTATGTGCTGTCTGGGAAAGCTTGCTGGGGAGCCTGGAAATGGGAACACTTGTGTAGGAAATCGCAACTTTCATTGTTTGGGCAATGCTTCGAAGATTAGGTCAATGACAACTAGTTCAAGCCTCTGCTGCATTTCATTACTTTCATTAATTGTTTTCTTTAAAGCTTTAAAATCTTCTTAGGACTCTATAGCAGTGATAAGATAGTCAGTACGTAGTTTGATGACATTTTCGATCACAACTTAACAGATTTCTAAACGTTTTTGTTCCTTTGACTTGGTTGCTGTTGAGGACCGATGGATTGTTGAGTTAACCTTGTTATGTTTGGGGAATCAGATCAACTAGTACTCATTTTGGGCACTCTGTTGTGTGAGGTTTACTGTGTCTCAACCATTAAAACCTACCATTGTCTATCATAATCAATGCCCAACAAGTGTTACAGCCAATAAATACCTACCAAATACCAATTCTTACCAAATACCGGAACCAACCAACACCTACCAAAAACCTGATCCCACCAATGCCTACCAAAATCAATACCTAACAAATACCGGAACCTACCAACACCTACCAAAAGCCGAAACCTATCAATACTTACCAAATTTATTACCTATCAGATATCGAACCTACCAGAACCTACCAAAAGCCGGAACATACCATTAAGTACCAAAAGAAGGAAACTATCAATACAACCAAACAGAAGGGGTCCTTTGGGCGCGTAAAAACCCAGAAGAATAGAAAAGAAGGCGGATGGTTGGGGAAACGACCAGCAAGAAGGGAGTCCTTGGGTTGGGTAAAACCCCTGAAAAGCCAAAAAGAAGGCAGGGGTTGGGGAAACGACCAACCAGAAGGGGTCCTCGGGTTGGGCAAAACCCCAGAAGAACCGAAAGAATTAAACAGAGATCAATACAGAAATCTGGCAATCCTTATTTTTGTGTTTTTGTCTTTGTTTATTGTGCAGTTACCCCACCATAGTCAGAGTGTATGGATATAAGTAGTTTCTGATGTTAAAATATTCTGAAATATTGAAAAAAATCATGGTTCACATCGGCTTAGCTCATTGGAAAATGTGTTCTTTTGAGAACAATGCTAAGCTTTAGGTTTGGTTTCGAAACTGTTGGGTTGCGCGCCAAAATGTTAATCAACAAGGAAAGGGGGTCACCTAGATCTTATGATTTGGGAACGGTTTTGATTAAATCCAAACGATTTGCAAAAAATCCCAACAAAGTCGGTTCATTGGACATTGGCTATGTAATGTGACAATTATTTCATCGTTCGCAAAATTTCTTTAAAAGAATTATCTGTGCTCCGTGTCCCCTTTTGAAGTCCGCAAATAAAACTAGGAACTATTTTTTGACTACTCGAAACGTGAGGCCTGCTGCGTATAAAATATGTTTAGTGAACAAAAAAGTTGTCGTCAACGGAAACCACATATTGAGAGGCCGTGAAAATGTCATACCACAGCATAATCAGTTGATGCAGATATATCCCAAACACCTTTGTAAACGTTTCTCGGGATGTAGTTCAATGCAATTTGCAGAAGTATTGAATGAATACTTTTTCTAACTTTAGGAACTTCATTTGGATATTTTTATATATGGAGCTCCTCTAAGTCGAGGTTCAATGACTCTAACTGAATTTAAGACAGCCAAAAATTATTTGCTCTTTAGCCAGCTGTATGATAAGAAATAATTCTCAAATGCTGCTGACAGAGACCTCAAGTCATTAATCAGTCATTGACTCGCTGGACAATAACAAAGAAGCAGGACTTGGTGAAATCTCAATTCGACTCAAGAAGTCTTGCAAGTTAGCTGTATGCGTACATCTACAATTCGCCCTAACTGAGTGCATTAGGGAGAAAATTTTCCCAACTAAAATGAAACTAGCCTATGTACCACCAATTTGCAAAATAGGTGATAAATTAGATAGCACAAATTATCGACACATTTATGTAACCTCCAAGTTTTGCAAAAATTTTTGAGCGCCTCCCTCTGAATCAGATGATGGAGTTCATTGATTAACATAAAATTATAAACAAAGAGCAATTCGGATTTCAGAAAAAAAGTCTGCGACAGATGCAAGTTCTAGATTTGGTTGAAACAGTTTCGGTCAATTTAGATCAAAGCAAAGAAATTGTTGCTATTTTTATAGACCTTGCAAAGCGTTTAGTTCCATTTCGCATAAAATTTTCCTTAAAAAATTGAAATATGTGGTTTTTCCCGGGGAGCGAACGAATTATTGTTTTCATTTCTTGCCAACCGCAGACAAAAGGTAAAACTTAATGGCATATTCTCTGATTGTGAAATCTTAAATCACGGTGTGCCACAAGGGACTGTTTTAGACCACTCATTTTTCTTTTATATGTGAACGATTTCTCATCTAATATAATCACAACGGAAAAAGTAATTCAATTCGCAGATGACACAAGTATTGTCTGTTGTGGACAGAAAGGTAGCTTACATGGAGAAGTCACTGAAAATTTACAAAAAACAGAAGAATATGCAGAGATGAACAAACTAACTTTGAATACAAACAAAACCGAATTAATCTTTTTCTCGCACGATAGTTCAGATTTCGGATCATCTATTTTTTACAAAAACGAAGTTCTCACAACACTAAAAAATTGCAGATATTCTGTTAATTAAATTTTCAGGAATCTTAGTTTTGAGGAGCAGCTGAATAAAACCTTGAGAAAGATGGCTCATGCTATTAGATCAATTTACCTTATAAGACATCTAGTTCCCCTGAACGCGCGAAATTTTCTTCTAAAATCACTTGTGCTTTCACATTTATCATTTTTGGCAAAATCTTTTTCAAAATTTATCTGCAAAAAACCTAAAACGACATAACCCGTGTGCTTTCTACTCAAAAAGCATGACAAAGCAAGAGACCTGCTAATCCAGACAAAGACCATACCTGCTGAGCTATTAATAGAGAAATGTGCCTAATCAAATTTTGTTATGATATCGCTAGGCAAGAAAATTCTGAAAAATTTTTCACGGGTTTCTGAGTCTTCATCAAAATACTCGAACAAAACAAATCAAAATTAGACAAAAAGCCAAAACCAGCTTTGGAATGAATTCAATTGTTCGTCAATTCGTACAAAATCGAATAAGTTATAACACTGGCTTCGGTTGGCAAAAATGAAAACGTTTTTAAGAAAATTTTTTATGATTTCTTGCTCTCACAACATGAAAAAATTTCTTTGAATAGTAACGTAGCAGCTTTTAAAAGCTATTTTTATTTTTAAGAAGAAAGCAATCAAAAGAAAATTTTAAAAAGTGATTCTTTAAAAATTTATCGATGTTTATTATATTATTATTGTTTGGATGATTTGAAATACTTTTCAATTCAGGTATATGTAACCGTTTGGTTATAATTTTACTTTACTTGTTGCAAAAAAAGTACGGAACAATGATAGGCAGGAATTCCTTCTTCCTGTGGCTTCTAGACGTTTTGTCTAGCAATAAAAGACAAATTGTTAACTATCACGTCATCTTGTAAAGCATAAGTCGTCTTACACAGGTATCTTTTCAGAAAAATAACATACTTCCAGTTGTGATCATCTAATATTAAATTTAAAAAAAGTGCCATGTCACGAGACTGAAACGTCCATATGTCGAGACCGTCCCAGATAAAACATGTCTATTTCCAGACTGCCCCAGAAGGAACGTACCTATGTCCAGATTTTCGTGCGCTCCAAACCAAAAGTTTGTGCATTCATGTCCAGACTATCCTTCACTCAAAAATATTCTTGTCCAGACATTCGCTTGGTCAATTTTTTGCGTTCGTGCGTTCGAAGCTGCGTGTGTCCAGACTCTCGTGCTCTTACGTCTATACCCAATGGCAATTTTAATTATGTAAGTTGTACAAAACGTTTTTATAATGTATATATATATATATATATATATATATATATATACATATATATATATATATTATATATATATACATATATATATATATATATATATATATATATATATATATATATATATATATATATATATATATATATATATATATATGTATATAAATGTATATAATATATATATATGTATATATATATATATATATATATATAATATATATTATATATATAATATTTGTGTGTGTGTGTCTTAAGGTGATATTTGTGATGATATGATCCAGCAGTTGGTCCAATTTAATGTATTACAGGTTGCTCGAGGAAAATATTGGTTGAATTTGGTGTCAGTCAGCCAGTAAATAGGGCTCGTTTTAGATTTGAAATTTATTCAATGGTCTATAGTTCTAGGCTTGAAATGGTCCAAAACAAAGGAAATTGTTGGATGCGACTTCTCCTGCGTTCCCTGTTTTGCAACTTTGACTCAAGTGAGTTGAGATTTTCTTCGTAAAAAGGTTCACTTGAGTGAACGCTCTAGCAAAAGCGTTTAGTCATCTAGGGAACAGAGTATAAAAATAGTGCACATGAGAGTGTAATCATAGTGTATTTACACTAAAGTGTTTTTACACTAAAGTGTTTATTTAAAAAAATACGCTCCTACACTCTTTACCTTGCTAATGAAGAGTGGAAATGGCTTTAAACCATTATTCTCGCTTAATAACGGTGAAATACGGATAGAAGACTCGGTCCGAACTAGAACAACGGATTGATCGAAAAACAAAATTTTTTGAAAAAAATAATGGATCATAGATTCGTCATTGTATACGTGTAGGTTGAAATTGATGATTGAATTTTGTTAAGATGTTAAATATCGGATCATGCCCACTCGATTCGGAAAATCTTTTAATTTCAATTTGCTGGTCTGATTACAATACCAGATGCATCACAATTTTGATAGACACTCAATTCTGACTTGAGCAATTATTTGAAGCATAAAAAGTTTGCATTTTTTCACATTCGCAGAGAATGCAGAATAATAATATTTATGTTTCGTAGAGCTGTTTGTTTCAGACATCGTTTGTTTTAAGAGGATGATTTGTATATTTACAAAATGAACTTTAGAACAATTTTCTTCAACGTGATTTATGGAAGCTGTTTTACATAAAGCGTCATGGAAAGACATTCAAACGTTATTAACAGCGCTTGTAGAAAATTTAATAAAAATAAATACCCCTTGGACTCTTAAATTTCAAT
>NW_027449507.1:0-15000 GCF_964194025.1 Convolutriloba macropyga | reverse complement strand
CGACTAACTCATGTGCAAACGCTGTTCACATGAAAGCCTTTCCCGCTTCAGTCCTCAAAGTTCTCATTTGAGTACTTGCTACTTCCACCAAGATCTGCTCCATTGATCGCTTCGCGCATACACTTGCGTGCATACTTTAGCGCAATCAATGTGTCCTCCTACACATGAATATCATTTTTGAGCTGGTGAGGCTCTTTTTCTCTAATCTAACTTGCGTTAGATATTGATATTCATGGTTGGGTATAGGCCACGAGCTCTAGTGCCATCCATTTTCAGGGCTGATTGATTCGGCAGGTGAGTTGTTACACACTCCTTAGCGGATTTTCAACTTCCATGACCACCGTCCTGCTGTCAGTATCAATCAACACCTTTTGTGGTGACTCATGAGCAAGTAGTTAGGCGCCTTAACCCAACTTTTGGTTCATCCCACATCGCCGGTTCTGCCTTACCAAAAGCGGCCCACAAAAAGCTTGCATTCATAGTCCAAGTGCAATTAAGTCACAAGGACATCTCACCGATTTATAGTTTGAGAATAGGTGAAGGAAAAATTTTCCCCCATTCCTCTAATCATTCGCTTTAACCGATGAAATTGCTTTGCGAAGATTTTTCAATCTTGCTCAAGCTTTTGCTATCCTGAGGGAAACTTCGGAGGAAACCAGCTACTAGATGGTTCGATTAGTCTTTCGCCCCTATGCTCAGGTCAGACGATCGATTTGCACGTCAGAACCGCTTCGGGCTTCCACCATGGTTTCCCGTGGCTTCGCCCTGCCCAAGCATAGATCACCATCTTTCGGGTCGTGTGCTACTTGCTCTGGATCAGTCATGCAATAAGAGCAAAACCGTCCGTGGTTGCGGGACACCGAATCGGCGCCCTCACCACACAAAGTAGTGCAATTCATAAAAATTACACTGTTCACTTTCATTTCGCGTGTGCGCTTTCAATGAGCGACAACACTTGCAAGCAACTCACACTCCTTGGTCCGTGTTTCAAGACGGGCTGTAGAGAGCATTGAATAGGAAGTTGAGGTCAGACAGGCAATCAAGATCAATTTATCTCATTTTGTTTAGAATCAACAAGAAGAATTCCGAGGAAAACTTCTGCTCGATTCATTAACAAGATTTGCCAAAAGACGACAACTACACTACTCGGTAGCCGAGAATATAATATCAAGGCATTGAGTATGGTAACGCTCACTCCAGTTCCCCTTCAACAGTTTCACGTACTTTTCACTCTCTCTTCAGAGTGCTTTTCAACTTTCCCTCACGGTACTTGTTTACTATCGGTCTCGCTTTATAATTAGCTTTTGGAGAGACATATCTCCAGCTTCGAGTTGCACTTTCAAACAACTCTACTCATAGGAATGAGCCATTATGACTGGTATCGAAAATGACCTTTACAGGATTTTCACCTTCTTTGATGCTACTTTCCAGTAGACATCAGGACAAATTCACCAGTCTAGCATCAAACCATACCGGACACCGAGAAATGTTGCCATTTCTCTTCCCGATGAGCTTTTCCCTGTTCATTCGCCATTACTAAGGGATTCTCAGTTGATTTCTTTTCCTCCCCTTACTGATATGCTTAAGTTAAGGGGGTTCTCTCGCCCAATTCAGGTTATGTAGTTGATTGTCTCTTAATTGGTTCACTGACCAATATGAGACAGAAACCGATTCAGCAGTTTTGTTCGCTACTACTATCAAACACAGGTCGAAGTTTCCATTCAGTCATTAATTCCAACTTTCAAATGTTGTTGTTTCAGCTTTCGCTTACTAGAAGCAACATAATACTCGCTGCAATACAGACCTCGGGAAACCCTCACCGTGAATAAGGTTCACTCACATATTTCACTACATTTTGCGTGGGATTGGAGATGAGGCTACTCGTTCTTGCTCAGTACTAGGCTGAAAATTAACGAAACTTCGTTACAAACGTTCACATGTTGATGTTTCCGCTTTCGCGTACTCGAAACAACATAATACTAGTCTTTGTAATTTAGTTTCATAATTTCAACTGTTCTCATGCAGAATTTTTGCTCATTCTTATCCCAAATTTTGACCTGGCTACTAGTTACACTCCTTGTACTTATTGCAAAATGACCACAAATTTCAACAGCTTTCACATGTTGCTGTTTCGGCTTTCGCTTACTACAGTCAACATAATACTCGTTGCAAAATAAGTGCTCGGCATCTGCAATTTTCCAAAGACGAAGTTTCGCCAGTTCAATTTTCGCTCGCCAATTATGGCTACTAATTCACACGGTACTGAGCTCAACAACATTAAATTTGTTCAGCAAGACTTTCACATGTTGATGTTTTGGCTTTCGCCTACTAGAAGCAACATAATACTCGTCTTGTTAGCTCATTCAATGAGAATAGCTTTTCCCGTTGAGAATTTTTGCCTTCAATTGGCGTTGTAGTGAGTTTGGCTACTCAGATCACCAAATACTTGTGACAATTCGAACCAGAAATGTTTTCAATTTTCACATGCTGATGTTTCGGATTCAACCTACTAGAAGCAGCATAATACTTGTATTCAACAATTTCTGTATCAAATCCCAGTTTTCTCTGGTGCATCTTTGCCAAACTATTCCAAACTGCCTGAGTCTGAATACCAATTACAGGTACTAGTAAATGCACGTTACTAAGGACTATATAGTTCTAGGTTACTGTACACAACGACGTTCACATGTTGATGTTTCAGCTGCCGCTTACTAGAAACAACATAATACTTATCGTGCATACCTTTCCATAACTTGTCCTTTTCAGATGCATTAGTTTCCCTTTGTCTTGGCTTCTACAGTCAGACTGGCTACTAGTAACAGCACAGTACTAATCACATATCGTTCTACAGTTTGCAGACAACTTTCACATGTTGATGTTTCAGCTTTCGCCTACTAGAAACAACATAATACTCGCTGTATACATTTGTAGTTCTCTATGTAACTTTCATGTGAAGAAGTTTCGCCAGTCTTTTTGACTGTCTCAAATCTGAGTCATGCTTAGGCTACTAGTTGCTTCATAGTACTTATCGCCTCGAGATCATTGAACAAAACTTGATTTTCACATGTTGCTGTTTCAGCTTCCGCTTACTAGAAACAACATAATACTAGTCTCATTAAGTTCCGTCTCTTTGCAATTTTCTTATGAAGAAAATTCGCCATCACAATGACTCCAGCAGTTCTTGATCAAGGAATGCAATCATTGATCAGAATGCTATTATTTGAATCGGTTCTGCTTTAAGTGTTCCAATTTTATTGGAAGCACCAACAATAGAACATCAATGTGTTCAATCGAGAGTTATATAACCCTGAATCGGACGCAGTCAACAGCCGAAGCCGAGACCGCCTTTTGCGTTAGAGAGGTCGGTAAACAAATCTTGCGATTCATACCGAATTAACACATATAGCTGTGCTCCTCTTCGTAAAGCGAGCCAAGTGATCCCCTGTTGAAGGATGTATTTGGACCAATCTAGTAGCATTTGGTTTCCAACAAGCTCTCCCAAGTTAGCTTACTTATTGGGCTTTTCAACCAATTCGGTTGGCTACAAGCATCATCAAAGTACTAGCCACAGTTTGATCGCAAAATTCTACGACTTTCACATGTTGATGTTTCGGCTTGCGCTTAGCCTACTATAAGCAACATAATACTAGTCATATCATAGAGCGTGATCAGCTTGTGACGTTCTCATGATGAAGTTTCACCAACAGTGTCTCACTTCGAGCTTAAATCCAGCTACTAGTAACTACACAGTACTGACTGCAACGATAACTTTTATCTATACCTTTCACATGCTGCGCTTTCGGCCAGGGCCTACTAACGTCAACATAATACTCGATATAAACTTTTGTTCATGATGCAGCTTCCCCATGCAGAAGTTTCGCCTTCAAATGCTCTCTTGGCCATATGACGTAAGAAAAGGTTACTAGTAACATCACAGTACTAGCCACAGTTTGATTGCAAAATTCTACGACTTTCACATGTTGATGTTTCGGCTTGCGCTTAGCCTACTAGAAGCAACATAATACTAGTCATATCATAGAGCGTGATCAGCTTGTGACGTTCTCATGATGAAGTTTCACCAACAGTGTCTCATTTCGAGCTTAAATCCAGCTACTAGTAACTACACAGTACTGACTGCAACGCTAACTTTTATCTATACCTTTCACATGCTGCGCTTTCGGCCAGGGCCTACTAACGTCAACATAATACTCGATATAAACTTTTGTTCATGATGCAGCTTCCCCATGCAGAAGTTTCGCCTTCAAATGCTCTCTTGGCCATATGACGTAACACAAGGTTACTAGTAACATCACAGTACTAGCCACAATTTGATCGCAAAATTCTACGACTTTCACATGTTGATGTTTCGGCTTGCGCTTAGCCTACTAGAAGCAACATAATACTAGTCATATCATGGAGCGTGATCAGCTTGTGACGTTCTCATGATGAAGTTTCACCAACAGTGTCTCATTTCGAGCTTAAATCCAGCTACTAGTAACTACACAGTACTGACTGCAACGATAACTTTTATCTATACCTTTCACATGCTGCGCTTTCGGCCAGGGCCTACTAATGTCAACATAATACTCGATATAAACTTTTGTTCATGATGCAGCTTCCCCATGCAGAAGTTTCGCCTTCAAATGCTCTCTTGGCCATATGACGTAACACAAGGTTACTAGTAACATCACAGTACTAGCCACAATTTGATCGCAAAATTCTACGACTTTCACATGTTGATGTTTCGGCTTGCGCTTAGCCTACTAGAAGCAACATAATACTAGTCATATCATAGAGCTTGATCAGCTTGTGACATTCTCATGATGAAGTTTCACCAACAGTGTCTCATTTTGAGCTTAAATCCAGCTACTAGTAACTACACAGTACTGACTGCAACAATAACTTTTATCTATACCTTTCACATGCTGCGTTTTCGGCCAAGGCCTACTAACGTCAACATAATACTCGATATAAAATTTTGATCATGATGCAGCTTTCCCATGCAGAAGTTTCGCCTTCAAATGCTCTCTTGGCCATATGACGGAACACCAGGTTACTAGTAACATCACAGTACTAGCCACAGTTTGATTGCAAAATTCTACGACTTTCACATGTTGATGTTTCGGCTTGCGCTTAGCCTACTAGAAGCAACATAATACTAGTCATATCATAGAGCGTGATCATCTTGTGACGTTCTCATGATGAAGTTTCACCAATAGTGTTTCATTCGAATTGGTTCTGCTTTAAGCTCTCCAATTGTTTTGGATGAACCAGTTTTGCCCTTCGAAGCCACTTTTGTGAGCTTTTGTGGGTCTTTACCAAGAGGATATACCTCAAGGCCTCTTTCAATTCCTTTAAGTTCTTTCAACTCCTTTACAGTTTCTAGGTTCACATAGCTGCAAACCTTATTTCTAGTTTTAAGTCTGGCCAACTTGGGGAGAGTTGGTGCAGACCGTGACCAATTCTAGTAGGATGCCACAACAAGAATGTGATCAACTTAGCTTGTCGATGAACCTGCCCCACATTCAAACAACTCTATCGCCTTTTCCTCGTATAGTTATATGCGAGGGCCTCTCATAGAGAGCGCTGTTAGCAACCTTTTCCACATAGACGATAAAGTTGTGAGTGTTTTGCACATGGCTGTTGTCATCACCACGTGACGAGTCAACTCAGCTTGACTCTCTACACTCCGACAAGCTTTGCACATACGCCTTTAGTTCAGTATGTGTCTTTAATCTGACTCCGGTGCCTCAAGCCGGAAAAATTGTCAGATTATGATCATTATCGGTTAGTCATCCCGATGCAAGATCGTATCGTACTGTCTTTGTCTACCTCCAGATTCCGAAGAACAGGAGGAGACTCTCCCAGACCTACATATCTGGGAGAATGTTCAGAGGGCGAGAAGCTGTGGATTACTCTCCCCTAAGAACTGACTAAACTTTACCCTCGTCCAAGGTAAGTTTATTTTAGCTAGCCTTCTATGTAAAGGATCTGAGGCTAAGCTGTGTTTTTTCGAGCCTTTGGCTCGGAGCAAGTTCAGTGGGCGCCCCGAGTAGCTCAACTCTTTCCCACTGAACAGCGCAACGCTCTGTCACTCGCTGGGATTTTTGCGTGTCGGTTCTAACCACGCGACTTGTGGACCTTTTTAGGCCTTTCTCATTCACAAGTCTATAGCTGGGCTTCTATAACCCAGCTTCTGAGATCTAGATAGCTGCAGTTCTGCTAGGCTGCTTTTGCTAACTAGTCTCCCTTTAAGCAGTCCCTTGCCATGACTGCTGAACTATGTATCCACACAAGTAGTTTTTGAGCTCGATACATAATTCGAGATTGGTTGCCAAGCAATCTCTAGCGACAGAGCGTCATGCGCACTACAGACATGGCCTCTACCAGCAGCCATGCCCGAAGGAATCAATCACTGATCCTTCCGCAGGTTCCCCTACGGAAACCTTGTTACGACTTTTACTTCCTCTAGACAATTAAGCTCGATCCGCTTCATCCCGTTGCCGGAGACCGAAGTCCCAACAGTAGGAATTTGCAATTCTTGCTTAACTATCCAATCAGTAGTAGCGACGGGCGGTGTGTACAAAGGGCAGGGACGTAATCCCTATGAGTTGTTGACTCATAAGTACCAGGAATTCCTGGTTCACGTCTGCAAGTTACAACAGACGATCCCCTTGAAGCGCTGTACTTTTCTCTGATTGCCCAGTCCATTTCGGACCAAGGGCTGAGTACTCAATCTAAAAGTACACAGTGTAGCGCGCGTGCAGTCCAGAACATCTAAGGGCATCACAGACCTGTTATAGCCTCACTTCATCTGCGGTATTTAATTCCGCATAGTTCCTCTAAGAAGTGTTTGAATTCACATATAGTGAATTTCATTATTTAGATGGAGAAGATCTCGTTCGTTATCGGAATTAACCAGACAGATCACTCCACTAACTAAGAACGGCCATGCACCACCGCCCATATAATCATGAAAGATATTCAATCTGTCAATCCTTAAGATGTCTGGACCGGGTGAGTTTTCCCGTGTTGAGTCAAATTAAGCCGCAGGCTCCACTCCTGGTGGTGCCCTTCCGTCAATTCCTTTAAGTTTCGATTTTGCAACCATACTTCCCCCGGAACCAATAAACTTTGGTTTCCCGGTTAATCTCTTGCCAAGTCAAGATCGACTTTGACAAATTGTAGGTTGGTATAGTTTATGGCAGAATTACGAGGGTATCTAATCCTCTTCAATACTCTGACTTTCGTTCTTGATTAATGAAAACATTCTTGGCAAATGCTTTCGCAGTAGTTTGTCTTGCCACGATCCAAGAATTTCACCTCTAACGTAGCAATACAAATGCCCCCGTCTGTTCCTTTCAATCATTACCGCACTCAGCCAACCGGCATCAATCGAGTAGCGGGTCATTCTCCATTATTCCATGCTTTATTATTCGATCCCAAAGGATGCTTTGAACACTCTAATTTTCTCAGGGTGAAAACACCGTTTCCACAGTTCGTCACATTTAAGTGCAAACTATTTCTTCGATGCGAAGGATGAGCGGAACGAGTCAACAGATTTAACTGAAGACCATGTTGCCGTTCTACTCAAACAGATCCAACTATGAGCTTTTTAAACGCAGCAACTATTGCATACGCTTGTAGAGGCTGGTATTACCGCGGCTGCTGGCACCAGACTTGCCCTCTACTCGTTCATCAATGGAGCTTTTAAGTCCATTCCATTCTGATTACAAACCATAAAGGTTCATATCATTATTTCTAGTCACTACCTCCTCGTGCGGAGAGTGGGTAATTTGCGTGCCTGCTGCCTTCCTTGGATGTGGTAGCCGTTTCTAAGGCTCCCTCTCCGGAATCGAACCCTGATTCCCCGTTACCCGTCACAACCATGGTAGTCCGTTACACTACCATCATAGGTTGATAGGTCAGAAATTCGGAAGTTCCGTCCCCAAGCCGAAGCTATCTGGGATCTTTCAGTTACTAGGACTCATCACGGGATGTGTCTGTACTTAGCAAATCACCCGGTGTAGTCTTGTAAAAGTCTCCGACAGTGTCGGACAATCAGCATGCATTAGCTGCAGGGTTACCGCAGTTATTCATTTAGCTTGCAAATCAACTAATAGATAGTAACTGATTTAATGAGCCATTCGCGGTTCCACTTTTTCAAGCTTCGCTTGCACATGCATGGCTTAGTCTTTCAGACAAGCATATGGCAACTGACAGGATCAATCAGTTTAATTGTACTTTGAACAATCTTTCGATTTGTTCGAATTTAGAAAGACATAGCCTTGCGGCCTCGTCAATCTTGCTTTGAGCTTTTTAAATCACGAAGAGTTTCAATGCATGCTTTGGCATGGCTACTAGTTACTACACAGTACTCTACACACTTAGAGTTACCCACGATTACACATTTCACATGCTGATGTTTCGGCTCGCGCGTACTAGAAACAGCATAATACTATGTGTACTGGTAGATAGCGCTCTGTGAGCATTTCCCATGAGCAGGTTTTGCCCTCCAAATCTCTGTTCTACTGTTACCAATACCGGCTAACAACTGTATCATACTAGGGAGAATTGACTCATGATTTAAAAACCAGATGTTCACATGTCGATGTTTCGGCTCTCGCCTACTAGAAACAACATAATACTAGTCTGTTAAAAATCTCAATCACGCCGCCTCTTCAGATACAGAAGTTTTACCTTTTATTGGTTAGAGAACAGCTTTCCAGCTGTCGACATGGTTACTAGTAACAACACCGTACTCAACACAAAAACTTTTCAACTTCACAACTTTCACATGCTGATGTTTCTGCTTTCGCATACTAGAAACAGCATAATACTTATTGTTTTGTCAAGTAATTTGTGTGTCTTTCCCATGTGAAGTTTCACCGGTCAACAATGTTTCCCTGACCAATTACGGCTACTAGTAGCTGTATAATACTAGGGAAAATGATTGAGGATTTAATATCAGATTTTCACATGTTGATGTTTCGGCTTTCGCCTACTAGAAACAACATAATACTAGTCTGCTAAGAAATCTCGCTCAAATTGCCTTTTCACATACAGAAGTTTCACCTTCTATTGGTTAGAGAACAGTTCTCAGCTGTCGACATGGTTACTAGTAACAACATCGTACTCAACACAAAAATTCTTCAACTTCACAACTTTCACATGCTGATGTTTCTGCTTTCGCGTACTAGAAACAGCATAATACTTATTGCTTTGTCAAGAAGTGTGTGTGTCTTTCCCATGCGAAAGTTTCACCGGTCAGCAATAATTGCCGTGTCCAATTAAGGTTACTCATAGCTGTATAATACTAGGGAAAATGATTGAGGATTTAATATCAGATTTTCACATGTTGATGTTTCGGCTTTCGCCTACTAGAAACAACATAATACTAGTCTGCTAATAAATCTCGCTCAAATTGCCTTTTCACATACAGAAGTTTCACCTCTTCTTGGTCACTGTACAGATGATGCTGTCTGTTCTTTATTTGGTTCTGCTTATTATAAGGAGGGGCATCACTCCTTCCTCCTTGGTTTGCATGCATTAAGCCTGCTTTGTGAAAAGCGTATCTTTCTAGCTTTTCTTCGCCTTACTCGAGTAGGACGATACAATCCAGACATTAGTCAGTCTTGGTGTAAAGTCACTGAGTATTATTCGGTTCTGCTTTATTCAGCAATATGCTGTATAATTGTTGTAATTTGCGAACATATTTGTTCTCAGTTCCGAACTACTAGCGACGACAGATTACCAGCGGTCATGAGCCATCAAGGTAGTTCTTTGGTGCATCAAGTAGAGAGGTGCCATCAAACAACACTTCCCTAATAATGCTACACACATAGAATTTGCTACAGTGCAGCTTTTTACTTTGCAAAATTTGCGCACAAATTTTGCATAGAATAAATGTTTTATCAAGATTTTTAGATCCCCTCCCTTGAGAGAACGTTACTCCTTTAAGTGAACACCCCGCGGCGTCCTGTTGTTATTGCTTATAACCATTTCGCAAGCCGGAGGCATAATGCACTACGCAAGCCGCTACTTTGGCACAGAGGCACCTAGTTTTACACCCGGGACTTCAGGTGGCCCAGTTTTACACCCAGTACAGCGGTGCCAGTTGGTAACCCGGTGGATCCTCGGAGACCAGACATGATCATAGATCAAACCCGATGTATGCTACTCCTGAACGTATAGTATCTCCACTGTGCAATGAAATTATCGTTCGTTTCGGGCCTTCCTATACGTTCAGCAGACAATCGCTAGGAATTCACCTCGTGACCCGTGGTGACCACACTGGATTTCAAGTTTATTGATTTGGACAGACCTGTCATTTATTTTGCTTTTCAGCTTCAGTTCTGCTCGATCTAGCTTGCCTAAGGCTTGATCTCGCTTTGCTCACCCCTGTAGGAGCCTCTACTAGTACCACTCGGAGTAATGGGGAATCCACCAGACCTAATCGATGAATGCCATCAAACAACAAACATCATACCCGGCTTCATCAGGCATATTTTATTACTTCCGAGAGGTACTTTAGTATCAGATCTTTCTCCATGCCTCTTATGAGGACCCGTCAGACCTTTCGGTTTATCGTTTAGCTTCAGTCCTGCTCGATCTAGCTTTCCCAAGGCTCGATCTAGCTCTATTCGCCCCACTAGAGGGCTCTCTAAGACCCCTCGGTCTTAGTGTTAGCTCCGGTACTGCTCGGTCGTGCTTGCTGAAGGCCCGACCCAGCTTTAGTTAGATTCTCGTACTTTCTCTTGGCCTCTCTAGGAGGACCAGACAGACCTCTCGGTCTATCGTTTAGCTTCAGTCCTGCTCGATCTAGCTTGCCCAAGGCTTGATCAAGCTCTATTCGCCCCGCTAGAGGGCTCTCTAAGACCCCTCGGTCTTAGTGTTATCTTCTGTAATGCCTAACCAAGCTTACTACAGGCCTTGGTCAGGTCTTTATCGGTCACCGATTAGTAACAGACCAATCATAGGGCCTTCCACCCTATCCGGGTTGAGGTCTTTAGTCCAGCCATATTTTGACAAGACACCTCTCCCTAATAATGCCCCACACATAGAATTACTGTCCATGCAGTATTTAACTTGTGTTTTTTTCTAAAATTTGATTTTCACTTTTTGGAGGTTCATTTGCTCCTCTGACACTCTTTCAGCTTCAATCTTACTCGATCTAGCTTTCCCAAGGCTCGATCTAGCTCTATTCGCCCCACTAGAGGGCTCTCTAAGACACTTCGGTCTTAGTGTTAGCTCCGGTCTTGCTCAATCGTGCTTGCTGAAGGCGCGATCAAGCTTTAGTTAGCTTCTCGTACTTCCTCTTGGCCTCTCTAGGAGGACCAGACAGACCTCTCGGTCTATCGTTTAGCTTCAGTCCTGCTCGATCTAGCTTTCCCAAGGCTCGATCTAGCTCTATTCGCCCTGCTAGAGGGCTCTCTAAGACCCCTCGGTCTTAGTGTTAGCTCCGGTACAGCTCGGTCGTGCTTGCTGAAGGCCCGATCAAGCTTTAGTTAGATTCTCGTACTTTCTCTTGGCCTCTCTAGGAGGACCAGACAGACCTCTCGGTCTATCGTTTAGCTTCAGTCCTGCTTGATCTAGCTTTCCCAAGGCTCGATCTAGCTCTATTCGCCCTGCTAGAGGGCTCTCTAAGACCCCTCGGTCTTAGTGTTAGCTCCGGTACAGCTCGGTCGTGCTTGCTGAAGGCCCGATCAAGCTTTAGTTAGCTTCTCGTACTTTCTCTTGGCCTCTCTAGGAGGACCAGACAGACCTCTCGGTCTATCGTTTAGCTTCAGTCCTGCTCGATCTAGCTTTCCCAAGGCTCGATCTAGATCTATTCGCCCTGCTAGAGGGCTCTCTAAGACCCCTCGGTCTTAGTGTTAGCTCCGGTACAGCTCGGTCGTGCTTGCTGAAGGCCTGATCAAGCTTTAGTTAGCTTCTCGTACTTTCTCTTGGCCTCTCTAGGAGGACCAGACAGACCTTTCGGTCTCTTGCTTAGCTTCAGTCCTGCTCGATCTAGCTTTCCCAAGGCTCGATCTAGCTCTATTCGCCCCGCTAGAGGGCTCTCTAAGACCCCTCGGTCTTAGTGTTAACTCCTGTAATGCCTAACCAAGCTTACTACAGGCCTTGGTCAGGTCTTTATCGGTCACCGATTAGTAACAGGACCGATCATGGGGCCTTCCACCCTATCCGGGTTGAGGTCTTTAGTCCAGCCATATTTTGACAAGACACCTCCCCCTAATAATGCCCCACACATAGAAATACTGTCCATGCAGTATTTAACTTGTGTTTTTTCTAAAATTTGATTTTCACTTTTTGGAGGTTCATTTGCTCCTCTGACACTCTTTCAGCTTCAATCTTACTCGATCTAGCTTTCCCAAGGCTCGATCTAGCTCTATTCGCCCCACCAGAGGGCTCTCTAAGACACTTCGGTCTTAGTGTTAGCTCCGGTCTTGCTCAATCGTGCTTGCTGAAGGCGCGATCAAGCTTTAGTTAGCTTCTCGTACTTTCTCTTGGCCTCTCTAGGAGGACCAGACAGACCTCTCGGTCTATCGTTTAGCTTCAGTCCTGCTCGATCTAGCTTTCCCAAGGCTCGATCTAGCTCTATTCGCCCCGCTAGAGGGCTCTCTAAGACCCCTCGGTCTTAGTGTTAGCTCCGGTACAGCTCGGTCGTGCTTGCTGAAGGCCCGATCAAGCTTTAGTTGGCTTCTCGTACTTTCTCTTGGCCTCTCTAGGAGGACCAGACAGACCTCTCGGTCTCTTGCTTAGCTTCAGTCCTGCTCGATCTAGCTTGCCCAAGGCTTGATCAAGCTCTATTCGCCCGCTAGAGGGCTCTCTAAGACCCCTCGGTCTTAGTGTTAGCTCCGGTACAGCTCGGTCGTGCTTGCTGAAGGCCCGATCAAGCTTTAGTTAGCTTCTCGTTTTTTCTCTTGGCCTCTCTAGGAGGACCAGACAGACCTCTCGGTCTATCGTTTAGCTTCAGTCCTGCTCGATCTAGCTTTCCCAAGGCTCGATCTAGCTCTATTCGCCCCGCTAGAGGGCTCTCTAAGACCCCTCGGTCTTAGTGTTAGCTCCGGTACAGCTCGGTCGTGCTTGCTGAAGGCCCGATCAAGCTTTAGTTGGCTTCTCGTACTTTCTCTTGGCCTCTCTAGGAGGACCAGACAGACCTCTCGGTCTATCCTTTAGCTTCAGTCCTGCTCGATCTAGCTTTCCCAAGGCTCGATCTAGCTCTATTCGCCCCGCTAGAGGGCTCTCTAAGACCCCTCGGTCTTAGTGTTATCTCCTGTAATGCCTAACCAAGCTTACTACAGGCCTTGGTCAGGTCTTTATCGGTCACCGATTAGTAACAGACCGATCATAGGGCCTTCCACCCTATCTGGGTTGAGGTCTTTAGTCCAGCCATATTTTGACAAGACACCTCCCCCTAATAATGCCCCACACATAGAATTACTGTTTATGCAGCTTTTCACTTGTGAAATTTTTAATTTTCGCAATTATTATAGAATAAGTGTTTGCGCAGCTTTTTTCATAGGTCGAGCTCTAGCTAGCTAGCTCAAGCTAGCTAGCTAGCTCAAGCTCAAGCTATCTAGCTCAAGCTCAAGCCAGCTAGCTCAAGCTCAAGCTAGCTAGCTAGCTCAAGCTCAAGCTAGCTAGCTAGCTCAAGCTCAAGCTAGCTAGCTCAAGCTCAAGCTAGCTAGCTCAAGCTCAAGCTAGCTAGCTAGCTCAAGCTCAAGCTCAAGCTAGCTAGCTCAAGCTCAAGCTCAAGCTAGCTAGCTAGCTCAAGCTCAAGCTAGCTAGCTAGCTCAAGCTCAAGCTAGCTAGCTAGCTCAAGCTCAAGCTAGCTAGCTCAAGCTCAAGCTCAAGCTCAAGCTAGCTAGCTAGCTCAAGCTAGCTAGCTAGCTCAAGCTCAAGCTAGCTAGCTAGCTCAAGTTCAAGCTAGCTAGCTAGCTCAAGCTCAAGCTAGCTAGCTAGCTCAAGCTCAAGCTAGCTAGCTCAAGC
The DNA here is from genome assembly GCF_964194025.1 of Convolutriloba macropyga. Classification (NCBI taxonomy): domain Eukaryota; kingdom Metazoa; phylum Xenacoelomorpha; order Acoela; family Convolutidae; genus Convolutriloba; species Convolutriloba macropyga. The sequence goes on along the minus strand of NW_027449507.1, from coordinate 1,008 downwards.
TCAAGCTAGCTAGCTCAAGCTCAAGCTAGCTAGCTAGCTCAAGCTCAAGCTCAAGCTAGCTAGCTCAAGCTCAAGCTCAAGCTAGCTAGCTAGCTCAAGCTCAAGCTAGCTAGCTAGCTCAAGCTCAAGCTCAAGCTAGCTAGCTAGCTCAAGTTCAAGCTAGCTAGCTAGCTCAAGCTCAAGCTAGCTAGCTCAAGCTCAAGCTAGCTAGCTCAAGCTCAAGCCAGCTAGCTCAAGCTCAAGCTCAAGCTAGCTAGCTAGCTCAAGCACAAGCTAGCTAGCTAGCTCAATCTCAAGCTAGCTAGCTCAAGCTCAAGCTAGCTAGCTCAAGCTCAAGCTAGCTAGCTAGCTCAAGCTCAAGCTCAAGCTAGCTAGCTCAAGCTCAAGCTCAAGCTAGCTAGCTAGCTCAAGCTCAAGCTAGCTAGCTAGCTCAAGCTCAAGCTCAAGCTAGCTAGCTCAAGCTCAAGCTCAAGCTAGCTAGCTAGCTCAAGCTCAAGCTGGCTAGCTAGCTCAAGCTCAAGCTAGCTAGCTAGCTCAAGCTCAAGCTAGCTAGCTCAAGCTCAAGCTCAAGCTCAAGCTAGCTAGCTAGCTCAAGCTAGCTAGCTAGCTCAAGCTCAAGCTAGCTAGCTAGCTCAAGTTCAAGCTAGCTAGCTAGCTCAAGCTCAAGCTAGCTAGCTAGCTCAAGCTCAAGCTAGCTAGCTCAAGCTCAAGCTAGCTAGCTCAAGCTCAAGCTAGCTAGCTAGCTCAAGCTCAAGCTCAAGCTAGCTAGCTCAAGCTCAAGCTCAAGCTAGCTAGCTAGCTCAAGCTCAAGCTAGCTAGCTCAAGCTCAAGCTAGCTAGCTAGCTAGCTCAAGCTCAAGCTCAAGCTAGCTAGCTCAAGCTCAAGCTCAAGCTAGCTAGCTCAAGCTCAAGCTCAAGCTAGCTAGCTCAAGCTCAAGCTCAAGCTAGCTAGCTCAAGCTCAAGCTCAAGCTAGCTAGGCTAGCTCAAGCTCAAGCTAGCTAGCTCAAG
>NW_027449506.1:0-17956 GCF_964194025.1 Convolutriloba macropyga | reverse complement strand
CAGCACTTTTCTTACATAATTTACGGGTGCACCAAAAAAAAGCGGGGGGGGGGGAGCTGACCAACCAGCGTCTCAACGGGGCAGGGGGGATGGTGCACCTATTGACAAAAACTCTTTCTGTTTTAGACTCTGAGTACACAGGGGATACTCCATACCGAGTTTGTTTCGGTTTGAACAACTCCTTCACAAGTGCTGAAACTATGTAAGAAAGGTGCTGAGAAGCTGCTGAAATTTTGTAAGAAAAGTGTTGAAATTATGTTAGAAAGGTGCTGAATCGGCTGAATTTGAAAATTTTCAGAAGTGCTGAAAATATGTAAGAAAAGTGCTGAGAAACTGCTGAAATTTTGTAAGAAAAATGTTCAAATTATGTAAGAAAGGTGCTGAATCCGCTTAATTTGGCATTTTCACAAGTGCTAAAAATATGTAAGAAAAGTGCTTAATTAAATGCTGATTTTATTTAAGAAATGCGCTGAAAGTTGCTGAAATATTTTTTTTTTAGCGGATTTACCACCAAATTCTCAATTTTCAGCGCTTTCAGCACAAATCTTACATAATTTCAGCACATTCAGTGGATTTCTTACAAAAATATCCGCTTACAGCTGCTGACCCCTCGACCCGGGGAGGGGCGACAAATTAGAAAACGGTGCTGATGGAACTGAAACGTCGATCGTACAACGCGAAACGAAATAGAAGGCATACTACAACATTCAATGTAAGCTAAAATGCAATGGGAAAACAATTACAGATATTTTTCACGGAGAATTACCTGATAAAAAGACGAAAAGATAATCACAAAAATTAGCGATAGGAAACCAATAATAGAACGCTAATGCAGAAAATCACACGAGACATCAACTTTTAACTCGAGAGTAAAATAAATAACACCACTAGTGAGCGGATGGGCTTGAACCACAGCGCAAGACCAAAAAATTTGATTGATTAAAGGCTTCAGCTATCTCTAAGGACGCAAATTTTTTTTAGCTTATGAAGTTTAGTTTACGCATGAGCTGACTGGAAGTTTCCGGATTTCCCTCTCGTGGGTAAAATAATTTAGCCCCCATAACCAACTGGTTTCGCTCTAGCGTTGAATGAGCTGTGCTGTTGTAAACGGCCTTTCATTTTCACTACGATGACTAGATAATGAGTTGATCACAGCATCATTTCAATTAACTATCCTCTTCTTATCATGGAAGAAGTGAAACGAAACTGACCTATTTTGAGTTTCTTACTTGGGTTAGCATTAAAAATTAAAGCATTTTGTAACAATTTTGTTTTACTTGACCCGCAGTCTTTATAGCGTTATGCAGCTCAGGTTAATAACATTTAGTTTGGAGAGCATGCTAAATTTTGAAAACTAAGCTTAGTGTTTAACCGAAATGCAATCTGTGAGACAGAAATTGTTTATCTTGTCGTCAAAGTGCAGAATCTGTCATTTCCAATTCATACACCAAGGAGTTTAACGATTTGAATTTTCTCAATATTAGAGCTGAGGGACTTTGAGGAACGTCGATGAGCAAAAAACTTTTTTTTCGAATTTTCCGTTCTCTTAGAGTTAAATACTGGGCTCTAATATAACATTTCTATTATCTCTTCTAAACAATTATTCAAAATTGCCCAAAAAGTATACCAAATTGTTACTTGTCTTATATTTGTCAAGTCTTGCATTCTTGATTTTCCTATAAAAAAAATTATCTACCCTTGTTTTGCTAAGGATAAAGGTCTTTTGGGGGTTATCGGTAACCATTGTATTAAAACTCACTGATAAAAATGAGCAAAAGAAAAAAGTGCTGAATGGTTACATAGATTTGCCAGACATATACAGCGTCAAAACGAAGTTTTTTTGCTAAGTCCTAAATTACCCAAAAAAATTTTTGTTCTATAATTCCGTCTTTCACGAGTTCTGCTTATTTTTCTGTCGATCAAGCAATGGGATCCCTTTTTTACGAGTTGTGCTTAGAGGTAATGGGGTTAAAATGACGTAAGAGTAGGGGGTAAAGGGGGTAACCCCCCATCAACACCCTACACCTGCGGTCGTTTCACCTCCATTAGATCTTACTCTTGCGTCGTTTTTACCCCATTACTCCCTACGCTTGCATTGTTTTGCTCCCATTATCATTACCCCTACCCCTGCATCATTTTATCCCCCCCCCCACACCCGGCAACCACTCTCTAACATCGTATTACCTCCATAGTCGCAGAGTGACAGCCTTGAACCCACAATCCCTGTCCCCTGAGCCAGTTCTCTTAAGTTTTCAGACCACCGATGCTTGACAACTACTAACCAATTACCCCCTATTATCACCGTAATCTTGCATCGTCTAACCCCCCTTAAATTACGCCCAATCGTACATTCTTTCGGGGCGTATTTTTTGGCGTAAAATCTAAAAAAATCCCCCATTACCCACTTCAACCCCCATTACCCCCCTCAATCTTACATCGTTCTACCCCATAAAATTACACCCATAGTCTTACATCTTTTTGAGGGGTGATTTTTGAGGGTGTAAAATTGAACAATCCCCTTACTCCTCAATGCTCGCCTAACCTTAAATCGTTGTGCCCCCCTAATTTTACCCCCATAATCTTACATTTTTTGGGGGTAACTTTTGGGGGAGGGAATCTAAATATTCCCCACATTAAACCCCACTACAACCCATTACCCCCCTTTACCACCCAAATCTTACATCGTTTTACCCCCTTAAAATTACCCCTAATCGTACATCTATGGGGGGGGGGGGGGGTATTTATCGGGGTAAAATCTAAAAATCCCATATTACCCCACTGATCTAACATCGTTTTACCCCCTCTAACCCCCCCCCCCCCCCCCCCTATTCTTACATCTTTTTTTGGGGGGGTGGGGTAATTCTTGGGGGGTGAAATTTAAAAATTCCCATTACACACAACCACCCATTACACACCATTACCCCCTAATCTTATATAATTTTACCCCCCACAGACAATTACCCCTACTCTTACATCAATTTGGGGGGTAATCAAGGAGATACTTTCGACGCGGATTCGTTTATTAGTTTAAAATCTCCCCCAGCAGTTTTGGATAGCAGCACTGGCAACCCTGGTTTCCTTGTAAATGGTGACTTTTTCCACCATATAGCGTTGAAAATGAATCAAACTGAGAAAATGAGTCCAACTGCGTCTTTTGTTCAATTGGGACAGAATTCGTCCAACCAGCATAGATACAAGTCAGACTCCCCAGGTACTGTGATCGCATCATCCCAGGCTGCTGTGTGCGCTCGAAATCGTCCTGATCAGACCATTTCGAGCGCGCGGCTGACCAGTTTGCGCTCAAAATTAAAGGGCAATTTCGAGCGCAAGAGCGAAATTGAGACTGGTCAGAGGCGGATTCGAACGCATTTCGAGCACACGGAAACTGTTGAGTGCTCCTGAGTCTTATCAGAGTCACTTTCGGTCTAGGACGGTCTGATCAGGACGATTTCGAGCGCACACCTCAGACTGGGTTTACAACAAATCCAAATGCACTTACTGTTCCTTATAACGGAGCGTGTAAATGAGCTTAGCAGGTCATTAGTGGATTTTTTTATAACGTGATACAATCAGAGAAACGTTTTTACTAAAGTTCGGCATTTGTGTCAGGTAATTGTGAGAAACGGAGATAAACCTAAATGTTCCCGGTGTCTGCGAGAAATTAAGCGGCACCCAAGTAAGGCTCAGAAAAGTCTTTTGTATCACCATTTTGAATCGCGTCAAAAAGCGATGTAATTTATGTCTCAAGAACAACAAGGAGGCTTGGTAATGTGTGTTCGCACATGAATGTCCTACACCGCTCATCTACATTTATCACTTAATTGTCTACAAAATGAGGAAAAGATTTTTAAGGAATTCATATCAACATATCGTTCAACAAACTACTAGATGAATAAAACAATCTATCCTAGAGGGCGGATGAGACCTGTCACTACCATAATATAACTACTAGAAAATACGCCGATAAAAATCAAATAAGTACGAATATTAACTACGACCAAAACACGTGGCCCATTTTTGAAAACCATTAACAACCAAGTCAAAATGGCATTACATAAAACTTATACTAAAGAAAGTTAACCTGTATTTCTTTGTAACAAGTCGACAAGAAATGAGAAAAAGTTTAACAAAATGTTCCTTTTTTTAAAGGAATTCTCGTCAAACTGATTAGAAACATGATGACTCAAAAGAAGTCTTTAAGAGGTTTCTATAAACTTCCATAAAAAGCAATTGAGACCTTTAATTATGCAGAATATGTCATTCGACTACAAAAAGATCGACAAATAAAAAAAAAGAAAAAAAATGCACAAAAAAGATGTCCCAGCCAATTAAACATTAAACTGTTCACTAAAAACAATAAAAATTTTTGACTGCATTTTTTGAGTGAACAGAGGACAGCGTTGTTAGTGATACTGTGAAAAGAAATCAAAAATCTACAAAAATGGGCGAATATACAAAAATCATGTTTATTCTATGAAAACCGGTTGTACCAAGAACAAAGACAATTTGAGGAAAACAAAAACCGTTATAAATAGAAAAATTGATTTCTATAGATAAGAGATTTGACTTGTCAATAGGGATGCTAAGCATATAATTAAGAGATATAAGATTTAAAAATCTCTGAAAAATCTTGTTTTTTGTAAAAAAAACAAATAATTTCAGAATTCATATCCAACATAAGCTTTCGACTAAAAAAATTGACAGTTGATTTTGCAACTTCTTCAAAAATTAATTGCGCTTGTTATTAGTGAGAATAAATAATGAAAAATATTAAACACAAGTTGAACCAAAAAAAAATCACAAACAGCTTTAGGAAACCACAGTGTTGACGCCATTAGAATTACACGATGTTAACCGCTAGAAAACTAAATTTCCATTTGGGTCTGCTTTGAGCACCAAAAAAAACTTTTTTACAATGACTACCTCAAAATGACAGCAAAACGAACCATAAAATTTAAAATCATCTAAATTTCAAAATTCCTCTGAAACAAATTGTCTAAGCCCTGAAGACATCAGTCAACAGGTTTAACCAACAGAAAAATTGTAGTTATGTCAAACAAAACATTAAAGTGATCTCTCAATAAAAAATGTAAGTTACAAAAATGATAGAACAATTAAAATACGATAAAAAAACGCAAACCAGAACAAAAAGAGATAAGTTGATGAATAATTTTAATTCTTCTATGACAAAAAGTTAATTTGAGAGTCAATAAAACCGTTAGCAATATGCCGCTATCAATTATTAAGTTCAGTTATGTATCTATAATTCGCCAGTGAGATCTTTAATTTCCCAAAATTTGGCATACGACAACAAGAATTCAAAAATTAGCAACAGATAAATGACAAAATTTCATTACCAGCAATATCTGCAAAATAACGGTGTACCAGCCTTTAAAATCATTTTTTTACTGAAAATAATAAATATGTTGAGTTACGAAGTTTGTAGAGTTTTTTTCATTTAGATGGTTAAGTAATTTGAGTATTTACCAAAGAATGAAAAACAACAGCAAAAATAGGCAATTATGCACAAAAATAAAAAAAATTCGCATGAAAACTCTTAGTAAGAAAATCAAGATACCGTACTTAAAAAACAATCCGCCGCAAAATTAGTTCATATTCTATAGGAAAGAATGCTTGACCTGCATTTACTTAGAAGAAGCTAAAAGTTGAGAGAAGTAATATAAAATTTTGAGAAGTTCAAAAAATCACTTAAATTTCCTTAATACAAATACATTCAATGACATAAGAGACGTTAGGTAACAACTGATTGCTTGGTGTAGGTTCACTTACACCTCTTGAAGAAGATATTTTAATCTTTGAATAGTTAGATTTAGTAATCAGACTGAAAAAAGACACTGAAAAACACAAGAATTCAGTTATAGTTTTCTAAAACTCTTCATCCAAACCGAAAAAACTCTAGGGTTCACTGAAAACAAACTATATCTAAAATTGGCCTCATTTGTACGTAAATGGCAGTTCTCATTAATGGAGCCCCGAATTAAAATTTGTGTCAGTGTTTAACATTAAAGAATAAGAGCAAAATTTTTCGAAAAAAGGCTGCAGCAGAATAAAAATTAAAAAATTTCTGGTTGTGAGAATCCAAGATAATATCAAACCTATCCTTGATTTTGGCCGCGCCCCAATAAACTACCCAATTGTTGTAATTTTTTGTGAATTAGACCAATTGTTGAGTGAATTACTTCAAATATTAAAAAAAACAATCGTGCATTTTGTATAATTATCCAGTTAAATTTGCAAAAAACGGCAAAATTTTAATTCCAGAACACCTTTATGGGACGCCGAGTTTCAACTAGATCCCTTCTGGAGTCCAAAGAGATTGTGCCAGCGGCGTATAGGTCTCCACTTTCGGTAGACTTAAACAAAGTGGCCCAAAAAAGCAAATTTTGTGCAAATTTTGATGAAAAAGTCTGAATTTTGAAAACTTTATCAAAATTTTTAGCCAAAGAAATTCCAATCAAACAATTGAACAACGCTCTTCCATTTCTAACGGTAACAATACCACACTACTGTTAAGAATTTTTGTTGATTTTAGAATATTTTTGCAAAGTTGTGCCAAATTTTAGCAATAATTGCTGAAAATGTGAATAAAAACTGTCGATTATTCACAAAACCTTCAACCTCGATAACTCCCTGTTAAAAAATTAAATTCGAAAAAATCTTTTGATTCCAAGTTCTAAGATGTACACCTTTTTTAATGACATCACTCACAACTCTGTACGATGAATATATCGATCGGCCAAAATTGACTGAAGAAAAAAACCCATTTGAGTATATATGGGGGTCGGAAGAACACGGCAAAAGTTAAGGCAAAGCCGAATAATTTTAGAGCGGCGAATCTAGTGTTATCGTTGATTGTTCTTATTATAAAACGCTCACCGGTTCAATCTAGTTATGTTTGATGAACTTTTTCTGACCTTTCTTCGTAAAAAAGAACTCATTTCAGTCATTTGGCAATTGAGGCATTGGTCAGTGAAAAGACTATGAACTGCCAAATTTGCCGTCTGACCATACTTTTTTACTAACCATTGGCATTTTATACGGAGGTTTACCTCTGATTAAACCATATTCAATTCATTAATCAGTGATCGTACCAAGTAATGCCATTTTTATATTATCCATTACTAAACTGACTTGGTGTAGGATTGAAAATTAGACGCAATTTAGGACTACATAATTGTTGCATAGCCTCAAATGCTTATAACAAAAGAAATATGCCTGAGTCAAGCGCTATTCGCTTGACTAAGGGAAGAAAGAAAAGAATGTAAATTCAGTCTATTAGTATTACATGCAAACGGCGGTAATAAGTCGACTCTAATAATTATATACACTACAAATGGAAGTTTAGAGTAACATTCCCGTAAAAGTTCAGGGTCATGCCCCCTCTCTTAACGTTACCCCCAATAGTATTCCCAGGCGTAGTCCCACCACTGGCACTTCCCCCACTCGTCGTATTAGAATTCGTCTCCGGCCTCCGTCTAGGCGACCTCGACCGCGATCTTCTGACACTCCTCTCGGTTGCTTGCGGCCGCTGGACCGGGGGGACCGTAAACTGGGTGATTCGGCGGTTTCGCTCCGCTGAGGAGGCGACAGTCTCCACTGTGTTTGTCGATGGGGCTGTCGTCGCGCTACTCACTGGGGTTTCCGAGTCCCCGGAGCTTGAGCTTGATGACGATAAATTGTGAGCTTTTCGAGCTGCCATTTTCTTGAGTTAAAAAAAATCTGGTTTATAAGTGTTGAATAACGCTTGCTGTATTGAACTGGACTAATAAGATGGAAAGTTAGCAAGGAAGAGAGGCTCAGGTGGTTGATTACACCATAAAACAAATTATATTACCCTTTTTAATGAAGTATCAATTTCATACCCCTCATTTAGTAGAAACACATATGTGCAATTTATTAAAAAAGAATTTACTTGAAATATGGGTATGTGATTCTGATTGCAACTTGTATGCATGAACAAAATAGGAAAGGATGCTGAGGAGAGGGCTGGTAATTCCAAGTTCATGCTCCATGCGGTACGTATTACCAAAAGAAAAGAAGCAGAGTTCTGACGTCAATGCTTTTGATTGGCTGAACTTAAGGCATATGGAAGAGTAGGATAAAAAGAGGACACTGAAAATATCAAAATCAGTTGTTTCGGACTTTTTGGAGCTTCAACAACGGACTTGGCCCTCTCTCCAGCTACCCTCTCCAGAAGACTTCAATTCAATCTTCTAGCTGCAACTCTCCTCTTCTTCCTAGTCCAGTAGCCAACAGCAGAAGTGAGGTTGCCCCCTTGCAGAGGAGAAAAACAGGAACCCGGGAGAAGACCAGAAGAGCGCGAGGCTCAGTAGAAGGAGGCTCTTGCTCCCGAGAACGTGTTTGAGCGCGCAATAGGCAATCTTACAGTGGTGGTCCCAGAGAGGCTACTGCGAGGAAGAAGGGGACGATTTCCAGCTTCAGATGGCACAACCAGGAGCTGGAGTGGGAGGAGGTGGCGGCGCTGCAGTGGCTCCAGCGGCAGGAGGCCCCCAAGCCCAAGTACCCAGCAAGTTCCCGTCGAAATTCTTCAACTCTTTCGACCGTTGGGCGAGACACTTCCAGGCTGTCTGTCAAGCGAACAGGTGGAATGACGCTCATTCAAGAGGAATTCTGCCAACATGCTTGACTGGTCAAGCAATTGACGAGTACTACATACTCCCGGCGCATTTCCTGCAACAGGAAGCAGGACACCCAGCACCAACACTCCAGATTCAACTCAATGAGTAGAACAGGATCGGAGACTACCCAAACCTTAAGACGGCCAGGGCGGAATTCAAAAGCCTGCAACAAGGGGAGTCTGAGAAGATTGTGGACTTGTACCGACGAGTGAGGAAAGTTAGTGAATCGGCCAATGCAGCTCTAGCGGCAGATGCAAGGGATTTGGCTGCGAAGGAGACCTTCATAGAAGGATTGATGGACCCAGACGTGAGGGGGCACCTACTGCGTGAAGAACCCGCAACGCTGAATGCAGCATACCAGAGAGCACTTAATCTAGAAGCAGTGACCAAAATTGAGGCTCAGAGATACCGCCGCCGTGGTGTTGGTGTACGATATGTGGACGTTGAGGGCACAGACTTTTCGTTGAGGGAAACAGTTCTGCTCTAGGTTCGATTCAATCATCGCTTGTGCAGTCCCTTAAGATGCAAGAGGAAATGATGCAGGTCATGAAGAATGGTTTCCAGGCAATGAAACCTCAGCAACCAGAAAAGAGCGAAAGGGCAAAGCAAGACGTTGAGTGCTATGCATGCCATGAGAAAGGGCACTATTCTCGAAACTGCCCAAATAAGAAGGAGCATTTAAACGGGGATCGGCCGGGGCGAGAACACAATCCGCCCAGGACTGCTCCGGCCAGCAATGTGTCACCCGTTTTTGTCCTAAAACGAACCGGATCCTCGAAAGCGACGTCAGTGGGAGAAAGTAGCGGCCCATCGATACTAGTGAAAGCCGATATTGGTGGAGCTGAAAGAAGGGCTGTAGTGGACACCGGCAGTGGGGTAAACCTCATGTCCAAGGAGATAGCAGAACAGTACCCCGTGCCCCTACAGAAGTATGAAGGGACAGTGTACCATGCGGGGGGCAAGCAGATCCAACTCCTGGGTAAAAAGACCTTGCCAGTTTGCATGGACGGCAAGTTTGTGTGCGATGCAGACTTTCTGGTAGCCTCGATGCTGCCAGTGGACATCATCCTTGGCACAGCTTTCCTCAAGCCCAATCAATGTTCGATCGACTTCCACACGGGTCGATTGTTCACCGGTACTACTGAATCAAGTGCTGTGGCATTCGATTGTGTATTCAAGACCGAAATGATTGCCAACACTATTGACCACGGACCAAGTGAGATGAGCGGCTTCGAAGGAGGATTCTTGACAGCCAGATGCCTGAACGCAATAGAAATAGCACCCTACGGGAGACTATCTGTGGAGATTGAAATCTCGGAGAGTGGGGTAAACATGTCCCAAGGAATTTTTCTGGTCTCGGAAACAAATTGGCCCAAGAAGTCATTACTGGCAGTTCCTGCAATTTACTCGTGTGATGGCGGGGGCCATGGAAAAATAGTAATGGAAAACCATGCAGACACAAGTGTTTACATCGAAGCGGGTGCCCTAATTGCCAAAGTTAATAAAACTGCATGGCCAAAGAACCGAGAGGAGCTAGAGGATACTAACTGGCTCTTCGAGAAATTTTACGAATTCGAGACTCCCACCCCCAATCGGTTAGCGTACGAAAACCGTGGTTATGTTTCTGAAGAACGCCGCAGAACGCCAATATTGAAACTGATGCCCAATTCGCCCGAAACGGAGAACACCTTAATAGAAACTGACTACGCACTTGGACTCCGTTTCAAATTATTCGGAAAACGATCATGGGCAGTTTTTCATTGGGACAAGGGGTCCAATACATGTTATTACATTAACCCCTGGTTTCAACAGGGAGAGAATGTATTGTACACAGATCTTTGGCGCGTCCTGGCGAACCTTCGAACCAAAGCCACGAAACAATACCACACAATGGAACTCAGAATTGACGAGAAGGACTTGAAACTCCTTGGATTGAACATGGAGACCATACACGATTTCATCATCAGAATATTTGGCGTTTCCAAGGTTAGATTTTGGATCATCCCTGACCAACCACCTGCAGAAGTTTTAAATGAAGACTGAATAAAGGGAGCCCCTGCGGTGCTCTCAACAATCAGCGAAGATGCTCACTTCAACACTGACGTACACGAAATCATGGAGGCACTCCTTGAGAACGCAGAGGGGGTAAACAACCAACAGAAAGACGTAGTGGAGCAGATTGTCTACAATTTTAGAGCCCATTTTGCAAAGGATGACAATGAGTTGGGTCTGACCAACCTAGTTGAGCACAACATTGACACCAGCGAAAACGGACCAATCAAGCTACCGGCTTACAAGACAACTCCGGCTAAGCTGGCAGAGATTAAGAAACAAAGGCAACAGATGCGCGATTTGGACATCATTCAACCGTCAAAAAGCGATTTGAGTGCTCCAGTGGTATTAGTTGGAAAGAAGGATGGCACTTCACGTTTCTGTGTCGATTTCCGCAAACTAAACGCGATCACCAAAAAGGACGCATTTCCATTGCCATTAATTTATCAGATCTTAGATTGCCTGGAAGGGGCCCAATTTTACAGCTCCTTGGACCTAGCAGCTGGCTACTGGCAAGTTCCGCTCACTGAGAGTGCTAGACCGAAAACAGCCTTCTCAACGCCAGATGGGGGCCACTATGAGTACAAGCGGCTACCCTTAGGACTGTGCAATGAGCCGGCAAATTTCCAGCGCCTCATGAATCAATTGTTCAAAGAAGAGTTGTATGATTTCGTGATTATCTTTCTGGATGATGTCCTCATCTACAGCCAGAACCTTGAAGAGCACCTCCAACACCTCAAAATTGTCATGGAGAGACTAGCGTCAGCCGGATTGAAACTGAAGCCCTCGAAATGCAAGCAGATTCAAAGAGCAGTGTCCTATCTTGACTATCACATTGGAGCGGATGGAATATGGCCAGATGCGGGGAAATTGAGCGCCCTATCGAAGTGGCCTGAACCCACGAATACCACGGAGGTAAGATCATTCGATGGCTTCTGTAGCTACTACAGACGATTTGTTAAAAACTTTGCGGGTATAGCGAAGCCCCTACATGAGCTTACTAAAAAGCACCAGCGATTCTATTGGAATAAAAATTGTCAGCGCTCCTTTGAAGACCTCAAGAATAAACTCATCGGAGCACCACTTTTGAGCCATCCAAATTACGACCGACCTTTTGTTTTGGACACTGACGCCAGTAACAACAGCATTGCGGCTGTTCTGTCAAATCTCGACAGCAATACGGAGAATCCAATAGCTTTCGCTAGTCGCGTGCTGACGCGAACGGAAGTAAACTACAGTACAACGAAGAGGGAGGCATTGGCAATTGTTCAAGCAGTAAAGTGGTTCCGCTCCTATTTGCTGGGTATTCCTTTCATACTTCGGACAGAACACGCAAGTTTATAATGGCTCTTTCGTCAGAATGCTGACGGATTGACATACAGAATGATCGAGGTGTTGCAAGAGTTTGCCTGGTGTTGCAAGAGAAATGATCGAGGTGTTGCAAGAGAAAGAGCAATGCAGACGCTCTTTCTCGGCAAACAACAAGAGAACCTGAGTGGCAGGAGGGCGAGGAAGAGGCAGCAGCTGGATCCTGTCCGGAACCCACGAACTTGGAGACGGCAATAGCGAAATTGCGAGAACCAGAGGTTTTTTTTGTCGATAACGGAGCCGTCGGAAGAAAACGTGGCCTCAGTGGAACTCAAAGCTAGCAGTGATGAAGTCAGGGCAAAACAGAGGGAAGACTCAGCTATTACCACGATTCTGCAAAAAGCTATGGTACCACTGAGCGACAGACAGTACAACTGCAGTACTTTTGGAGTAAACCCAATGACGAGGGAACACGCTCAGAAGCTGGGACCTGAAGTCCTCGGGTTGTGGAATAATTGGGAGCAATTAATGATGAAGGACGGTATACTCATACGAAAGTGGTATACCCCTGGCAAAGACGGCTATCAAGAACTTATCGTTGTACCACAAGTTGCAAAGCGCAGCGTACTAGAACAACTGCACGACTCCAAAGTAAAAGGAGGGCATTTCGCATTACACAAGACACTCGAGAGAACTCGACAACGGTTCTGGTGGCCCATAATGAGAAGAGACATTGATAAATGGATCAAAAGTTGCAAACCATGTGCAGCGCGATCGACAGCTGGCAGAAATTTGAAAGCCGAGTTGCAACCAATTACAGTGGGAGTACGGTTTGCAAAAGTGGCTGCCGACATTCTGGGGCCAGTAACGCGTAACCGAGACGCGGGAAACAAATACATCTTGGTCATAACTGATTATTTTACGAAATACGTAATCACTGACGCTCTCTCAACAATAACAGCGGCAGATGTGGCAAAGGCATTCGTTGAGAAGTGGGTTTTACGGTTTGGAGCCCCCGATACGTTACATACAGACCAAGGAACCAATTTCTGCAGCGAACTCATGACTGAAGTGTGCACCCTCATGAACATAGGAAGAACCCGGACGTCTCCAAACCACCCACAAGGAAATGGGCAAGTAGAGCGCCACAATAGAGTTCTGGCAGATGTGATCAGCAAATACTGCTCAGAAAATCCAGGTGAATGGGAGTCAATCCTACCATACGTAGAGTTTGTGTACAACACAACTGTCCACAAGTCGACAGGAGAAACCCCCTTCTCGCTAGTGTTTGGAGACGAAGCCGTCTACCCGATTGACTTAATGTTCCCCAAGCCACCAGACACAGAACTTACAGTACACGAGTACACTCAACTTTTGGACAGGAAGTTTCGGGAAGCCCACATGTGTGCTCGTGAGACCCTAGGCGCAGTACAACAAAGACAGAAGGATAAGTTTTTCAAGAGAACGTACGGAGAACCGTATCAGAGAGACGACAAGGTGTGGCTCTTTTTGCCTCAATTGGCAAAGTCAAAGAAGTTCTACCTACCATGGACTGGCCCATATACCGTCGTACGAAAAATTAATGAGGTTAATTACGAAATTTGTTCCGAGAAGAACAAGAAGAAAAACCAGATTGTGCACTATAACCGACTGAAACCCTTCAAAACACGATCAGAAAATGATGATCAGCATCTGCGTCAATCCACGCGAATTGCAGAAAGACTAACAACTGAACGTTATGATGCGGACCATTTGCCAAGTAGCGACGATGAAGATGATACTTTGCTCCAGCGTAATCGGAGGATCCACAGGAGAGTTATGGAGCCTGTATACGACATGTGGGACGACGATAACATTGGTGGGGACATACAAGATATTTTCACTGAACCACCCCCAAATATGGCTCCGATTCCAGAAATCAATGACGATCAGGAGCCAGCAACTAACGAAATCGAGCCCGAGCAGGAAGTAACAATTGATGAAATTGAAGAACAACCGGCGATCATTGCAGACGAACAGAACAACATTGATGATGATGATGAACAACGTCAATATCCGAGAAGAACACGACGACCAGTAGACAGAATGGGACTGTAAAACTTTTATATGTTGCATGATAGATTTTTATGGTTACAATATCAATGCAGAAATAACGAATGCGAATATGATACTAATTTTTTATAGTGTAATCAATCTACAGAGGAAAACATTTTAAAGGTATGAAGTAGTGTTATACAATGCGCTAGGTCGAAGTAACCAACCAATCACAAACAGTACCAATCTTATTGGTTAGTTTTCAACTTTAATAGTATAAATAGCGGGCTCCTGCATTTCAAAATTATTTTTCTGCGTTACTTTGTCTTGGCTTTTCCTCTTATCCTGCTTGATAAAAGCTGGTGTGCTAAAATGCTGCGAAATCTTCTCATATACTGGCTGGTTCTTTTCAAACCTGGTGACTTCGAAAAGGACGATTGGCTAGAAGCAGGAGTGGTGTTCATCCCAGATACGACGGTGTTTCTGGCCTCCTCTTTCAAGACGATGAGAGTGTTTGTGCCCTTTCCGGAACTCCCGCGTATCGACGTTACCCAACTGCAGTTCGCAAGACACAAACTCGCGCAAGATGTGACCCAACAATGGGACGAACACTACAAAGGACGCATTTGCTCTTACACGGTTGTCACGGAGAGTTACGGAAACTTGACTGCTAGTGCTGTTATTGAACTAGAAAACGAATATCAACGACTCCAACAGGATTATCAGCTATTCAAGGACCGGATGTCATTGTTTAGCAATCATTCTAATGTGGTACATCAGGAAACGAGGCAAAAGAGACAAGTCAACGTGCTATTGGCGGCAGGAGCGGCACTCATCCTGGGTCCGAAGCTGGAGGCAGCAGGCTCTAAACTCTTCTCTATATTCGGTTTATGTAAATCAAAGGAAGCAAGGCACATAGAGAAACTGCATGAAGAAAACCAGAGAAACAAGTGGAACGTAGACTGGCTAAACACTCAAACGGGAGGTGCAGTCAAAATTCTGAGTGCCGAGGAACTTGCAACGCGCACTCATGTCGAGACTATCAGGAACAATACCGACAGAAACTTAGACTTGCTTGTCACCCAAATCAATGAGATGGGGAAAGAATGGGAACGCATGAGCGGTTGGGGATGCAAGATAACCCAAGCGTATCGAGATGGGTTGAAAGTCAGTTGGCAGATCGAGAATCTGCTAAGAATTATATCCGAACTGCAAGGGCAAGTTCTTTTTGCACGTGCCATTGTGACCAACCTGGGATATGTGCTAAGCGATGCCCTAGTTTCTCTAACCAAACGATTATTACCAGCCAGTTTATTACCGCCACCACAAATTAGGGACATTGTGTCAAAGATGGAACAAACAGGATGGTTCCCCGCAATCAGCAAGAGCGAGATGTCTGCGTATTACGAATTCGAACTCGTAAAAAGCGCCGAAATAACATCCCAAGGACTCCATATTGAACTCAAAATTCCATTTCACTACACCTACGCAAAATACTAAGTCTATCGGACTGTGGCGATTCCACAACCACTGAACAGCGGAAAGACGGCAACAGTCTACGATTTTCAGAAAGAGTACTTTGTCGTCTCCCCAAGGCAAGAATTCTTTGGGGAATTGGATAGATCTGAATTAGTCAAATGCCATGACACTAACCGTCTTCGGTTCTGCAAGAATCCGTTTGCTCTAACAAGATCAGCGAAGAGCTCGTGTCTTAGCAGTCTGTTTATTGACCAAAAGACTGACGCGATGAAACTATGTCCACAGAAAATAATCCCGTTGCCGGCCAACCCCTCAATCCAATACCTGAAGCAGTCTATATTTCTTCTTCAGTCGGAAAACAACAATTATCTTCTTCTTAACGTAACAATGGACACGCGCGCAGGCCAAATACCTGGCTGTAGAGTTTGTTTAGTCCAACCACCCTGCAATGGACATCTATAACTCCCTAGTGGTGGTATAATCCTTCATCCGGAACCCGAGGTGTGCAGTGTTGACACTGGAAAGATAACAAACATTCAACTACCTGGGATCCTACAGGAAATGTTTGATCACGTGGAAAAACAGTTCCCTTTGGCACCAGCCCCCGAAAGAGATCATATGAAATTGGAGATCTTCAAAGCCGTCAAATTGACACTAAACCATCTACCGGACGAAAATATTGATGCCGAAAACCTACTTCAATTGGCAGAACCATTTATACAGCATCAAAAGATGCAACGTCAGGACTACAGTGAGAAGCTTATGCAACACGGGATAGTTCCCTTCAACAGTTTTATATTCCTCGCTATTCTATTGGCAGTTGGCTTGGGAGTTGCTTGTGGTCACTGGAAGCTTCTGGGAAGACCCCGGCTGTTTCTTGCGAATAAACTGAAACAAGAGTCACCGACAGTAGAAAGAGTCACATTCAGCAAAAGTAATGAAAAGGAAGAACCTGTAGTTGAACTGCCGGCAGGGAAGCTAGACTTCTATCCAAAGATCTAAATCTTTACAATTGCTTAATTTATATTTACTTGATCACTGCTATTCAGGAGAATAGCAAGACTAGATGAGGGGTATGTAGGATTAAAAATTAGACGCAATTTAGAACTACATAATTGTTGCATAGCCTCAAATGCTTATAACAAAAGAAATATGCCTGAGTCAAGCGCTATTCGCTTGACTAAGGAAGAAAGAAAAGAAAGTAAATTCAGTCTATTAGTATTAAATGCAAACGGCGGTAATAAGTCGAGTCTAATAATTATATACACAACAAATGGAAGTTTAGAGTAACATTCCGGCAAAAGTTCAGGGTCATGCCCCTCTCGTAACGTTACCCCCACTAGTATTCCCAGGCGTAGTCCCACCACTGGCATTTCCCCACTCGTCGTAGTAGAAGTCGTCTCCGGCCTCCGTCTAGGCGACCTCGACCGCGATCTTCTGACACTCCTCTCGGTTGCTTGCGGCCGCTGGACCGGGAGGACCGTAAACTGGGTGATTCGGCGGTTTTACTCCGCGGGGGAGGCGACAGTCTCCACTGTGTTTTTCGATGGGGCTGTCGTCGCGCTACTCACTGGGGTTTCCGAGTCCCCGGAGCTTGAGCTGGATGACGATAAATTGTGAGCTTTTCGAGCTGCCATTTTCTTGAGTTAAAAAAGTTCTGGTTTATAAGTGTTGAATAACGCTTGCTGTATTGGACTGGATTAATAAGATGGAAAGTTAGCAAGGAAGAGAGGCTCAGGTGATTGATTACACCATAAAACAAATTATATTACCCTTTTTAATGAAGTATCAATTTCATACCTCTCATTTAGTAGAAACACATATGTGCAATTTATTAAAAAGTAATTTACTTGAAATATGGGTATGTGCTTCTGATTGAAATTTGTATGCATGAACAAAATAGGAAAGGATGCTGAGGAGAGGGCTGGTAATTCCAAGTTCATGCTCCATGCGGTACGTATTACCAAAGAAAAGAAGCAGAGTTCTGACGTCAATGCTTTTGATTGGCGGAACTTAAGGCATATGAAAAAGTAGGATAAAAAGAGGACACTGAAAATATCAAAATCAGTTGTTTCGGACTTTTTGGAGCTTCAACAACGGACTTGGCCCTCTCTCCAGCTACCCTTTCCAGAAGACTTCAATTCAATCTTCTAGCTGCAACTCTCCTCTTCTTCCTAGTCCAGTAGCCAACAGCAGAAGTGAGGTTGCCCCCTTGCAGAGGAGAAGCACAGGAACCCGGGAGAAGACCAGAAGAGCGTGAGGCTCAGTAGAAGGAGGCTCTTGCTCCCGAGAACGTGTTTGAGCGCGCAATAGGCAATCTTACACTTGGTATCCGCAATACAAGATTCAATTTGCTAGTTAATTAAAAGAATGACAGGTTTACTAGTTATTGTTAGTAAATAAAATACTCTCAGCTTTTAATT
>NW_027449505.1:0-1000 GCF_964194025.1 Convolutriloba macropyga | reverse complement strand
CACATTTAAAATCGCAAATCTTACAAATATTCAACGCGCTAATTTCAACGCTTATATTAAATTCACAGGAAATATCATTGACGTAAGTGACCGATGGGGCAGTGGAATAGGAAGTTGTTGACAGTAAGTAGGCGAGGGGTTCGAACCCGTGTACGACAGTTTTTTTCTTTGAAAGAAATCTGGTGAATGCGGTGAAAAAAAAATTTCACTGCTGAAAACCGCTAATATTCACCGCATTCAACGCTAAATGATGCGGGCACTTTGCGGTGAGAAAAGTTTTTTTCACCACTAATCCTAAATTATTTTTTGACCAAAACTCGCCCCGGAGAGCTCATAATTTACAAAAAAAATGGTGATATGGGGCAAATTGATAAGAAAAACTCTGCTAGTCACCGAGTCACTGGCCTTGAATTGCGTTTGTCAGTGCACGGACCTTGGTTCTATAGCATGTCAGTACTGAAACATTGTATTCCAATTGTATATCGTCGATCGAGTACTGTATCAGCATATCTTAAGAGTATATTGCTACATCATTAAGTCCAGTCTATTCGCATAGATACTGTTTACTGAAAATTGTTTGAGCATCTTTGGTTTTGATTCTCATAATGTTCATAGAAAACCATGAACAATTTTTGAAAATTTCGAAGAACTAACGTTCTATCAGTAAACAAAATGACCGCCAAAACCATTAAAAACACGCCGAGTGCCTGGAATTTACCAATTTGCAGATTTTTATGGTCTTTATTTCAGATTGTAATGAAAATTTGTAGCTCTTATAATTTTTAGCGCAACAGAAATAGATACAGTACTGGGCCGACAATATACAAGTGGAATACAATGTTTCAGTACTGATAAACTATGGGATCATGGCCGCGAAAAACAGTCGCTGGTTAACAAAAAAATCGCTCAACTTAAAAACGGCAGCTATGCATTTCCATGAACTGCTCAAATTTGCTCTTCATTTTCCTGAAAAGCTATGGCAGGATGAAAAACCATGGTA
>NW_027449504.1:0-65000 GCF_964194025.1 Convolutriloba macropyga | reverse complement strand
TTCAAAATAGTAATGCGAAAGTTATACAAAACAGCAAAGCTCGGTGCATGAATAGTTTGACATCTTTGAAAGTTAGGCCAGATAAAAGTAGAATACAGTTAGAATTAATACAGAAGAACTTTTAAATGTGCAATTAATGCTTTGAAAAGCTGGCACGGATTTTCTGACTTCAAATTAATAAGATATCAAAAATGATTTGATTTGCTTTCTGACAAGGAGGCTCGTTCATTTGCGTTCGCGCATGATGTTCCAACCCGTGCTCATCCACATTTTTGACTTAACTGTCAATCAATTGAAGAGATAATCAAAATTAGATCTTTGATTTAAAAAAAAAATTGTTATACAAACTACTGAATGAATTACATAATGCCATGCCTCATTACAGCGCTCACGAGATCTCGCACCATTAATAAAACCATGGTAGAAAAAAATTAAACAACAAAATAAGCAAAAAGAAAAAGAAAGAAATCGTTTCTTTGGCAAAAATTCAACATCTTAACTTAAAAGCACCTAGTAATAACATCAAAATACACCCAGAAAAAAACCTTAAGTACGCAAATTTGATTTTTCGTGAGTACAAAACAGATGGGAATTTATATTAAAGAGACCAGGTAACAAGTTGACAAAAAAGGCAACAATGAGGTGAAGTTCAGAAATCAACCATTTTTTTTTACAAACGTCAACCATTTTCAACCAAAATTTTACAAACGTCTTAAAAACTAATAGAATCCATCTTTGGTTAGACTAGGCCATAGAAACGGGCTAAAGATAAAGAAAAATTGAAAAAATTAAGAACACTTTGCAAAAACACGAATTATCGAAGCCATTAAAATCTTTCGCTATTATCTGAATATTATATTTTTTATTTGAATTGTTAATTTGGAAAATGTTTGGTTCTGTTATTACGCGAATGTGCATAAAGAAGAGAGAAGGGGAACAGTAGCAATGGGAATATTGACCAGTAGCAAATTTTTTATGACAACGTATATTGTTCAACAAAAAACTTACCAGAAACGAGGTAAAATCAATAGCCACTTAAATGTTCGTTCTGCTTGGAAGTGGTTGGGGTCTCTCAGTTATACAATTTGGATACAAGTTGACAAATATAACAAAAAAAACCCAAATTTAAAAAAAACCGTTTGAAGACAAATGATATAATAAACTTTAAGGCTATTTGCCAAAAATTTATTGCATTGAGTAACTTCTTTCCTTTATCACTCAGTTAGTAGATTATGAGACTTCTCAGCTCTTTACGAGCTATTTTAAGTTGTAATAATAAGTTAATTGAAAAAAAATAAGGCATAACAAGTTTTTCTTCGATGAGAAAGCAATAAATTGTGTAATTCCTAAATCATCAGTTAATCATCACAATAAGTCGTATGACTATGAAAACGACAACAAATACAGGCAAAAACCAAAGAAGTCAGTAAAAAAGTTCGAGAAGACAGTGTAGAAGCCATTAAAAACCATTTTGTTTGGTTTTACTACCTAGGTTTGAATACTGCTCTTCTTCCCCTCCCCTTGTGGAGTTTAGTTATTACGCCATTATACCATTATTTATTGTTACGCAATTGCGCTATTTAATTATTATTACGCCATTTTTTGCATGCCTGTGCACAGTCCTCTTTATCTTTTTATTGACAACAATGTTTATTTTAAATTTGCTATAAAACATGAGAGAAATGAAAAATTAAAAATTAAACGTTTTCTGTTTTAGTGAAAACAAAATTTCGCAGATGAACTCTTCGTTCTTCACTTTAGTCTTTTGTACTGGCGGATTTCAAACTAAGTTTCGAGATTAATAATAAAGATGAAAACATTTTTTTCCAAATGTGGTTTTTTGTTTTTTTTAGAAGTGCCGTCTCGTCAATAAATCTCAAATTTGCTTGCGCCACTTCTCTTCAATTTCAACAAAAGTTTTGATGAAATGAACCAAGCGTTCACAAAGTTATGAGTCGTTTTGAATTTCTAAGATTGGTGCTTGCGATTATTGGCATTTAAGTGCTCGTGTTTTTAAATGTCGGAGTGTATGTGTATATGCGAATGTGTGTGTATGTGTGTTTGTATGTGTGTAGTGTGTGTGTTTTATTTTCTTCGCATCACTTCAAAAGATTTAATTCCACATTTATCCCTGTATTCCCCGCTGTTCCTCTCTCTGTTCCCAAATTGCGTTGGATATACGGTTTCATTTTTCCTAATGCTCAAGGAACTGGTAAATAATTAAATAAACAACATTCTTAAGCATTTAATTCCCATCAGTGTTTGACATACGCGGTTAAATTGAAACAGATCACCCGCGTGCCCTACTCAAAAAGTCCCCCAAATAAGTTCCCACAAAAGCTATTTTATTTCACATTCAACCGCTTAGAGCCACCTAATTTCCACCCAACCCAAATGAGAACCCCCTCCCCTCCCCTTGACCCTTACTAGGACTGAAAAACCCAAACACGGCCCTCTTCAACCGTCTCGCGTCCGCCTTGGTATTTTTTTCATCACTAGTATAAAAAATTTTTGGGGAAAAGTTGGTGTGTTTTTATTCAAAGGGCGGCGGGACTTTAAATTAAATCACTAGCCAATGTTATAGTCTGTGTTTTACAATATATATTTTTGAAAACATGCGTAATTGAATGGATACAAAGGCATAGAACACTAAAAACTGAAGAAGTATGGAAAGATTTAAAGCGGTGCCTATGGAGAAAATGGGCTGCTGCTTTTAAACTATGGAAGCAAATTATTCAATGGAGGCAAAAAATGTGGAGCAAAACAGTGGGAAAAATTCAGTCGTTCAATTTATTTTAAAAGCGTTACAAAACACGAATATTTTTGTACACATGCGGTATTACGCCAGAATTGAACGCAGGAATAAGCGAAATACATTTATAATTCCTGCTTTCGTCTTATTATTTAAAAAAATTTAGCTCTCAATTTTGTTCCACCGCTTTCGTTTCTCTTAGCTCAATTTTCAAATACATACCAACGCGACTAAAGGCCGCTCATCCTCAAAAAGCTCCATTTTATCCCAAATTATTCAATGGAAAAGTCAATGATTAGTTTATAGGTCTTCAAAGACCTCAAAAAATTCTTTCAAATCAAGCAGAAATCATTTAATTGGCGCTCCGTTCTCGGCCACTTTGAAATTTAGTGTTGAGAATATTTTTGTTGGTTCTGAGCTAAAATAATTAGCAATTATTGGTCATTAATTTCGGTATAACAAAAATATTTCACGTTTTTAACAAATTTAGTTTGCTCATCTATGTTAGAAGTTTTCGCATTGCGGAAAATTCAAACTCATTAAATTATATTTTACTGTTTTAAGAAAGTTTTTTTTTGCAAAAAAATATTTATAATAGGGTTTCTGTTATTATTGCCATGAATAAACAAAGCCGTTGATTACAATTATTCAAATTTGTTCAGCACCCAACTTTGAAGGTAAATTAACTCTAGTTATCTTTTTGGAATAACAAATGAAATCTTAAAAGGTGCGCTTTAGTTAAAATATGTTAATTTTAACAAACAGCAATGAAAATTGGTTTTAAGCTTTGAAATTGGAATCGGTTGTTATTGTTATAACACAATTACTCAGTCGGAAATTAAAGTTTGTCTTTTCTTAAACAGTTTTTCTAACTCATTGTTTTTTAATTAGTAAAGTGTTTATTTTAGGCTCAATGAATAGTTTTTGCTTCCAAACTGTCGGCGTTATCAGCCCGGGAAAGCTTCACAACAAGTTATCAACTATTACCTGTTCTTATCCAGGAAGTGATTACTTATGATAACCTAACTACTTATCAAAACCAACATTTACCTTTTTACTCTGTTTAAACCCAACTTAGAACTAGCATTACCGTTATAACCTTTTCGGCCGTGCTTGTATTGTTTGTTGCAGGTAACCATTAGTTATTGTGGATTATTATTGATTATTTGTCCTTTTATACTACCTTCTAATGCGATAATTCTTTGTTATAGGTTATCAAACGCTAATATTGATATAGCATATTGATTAAAAATGAGTTATAATCCAAATAATATTATCCGAATAAATGTGGGCGGGAGGATTTTCGAAACTTACAAAGAAACGTTACTGGCTACTGGCGGGACTTCCAGCAAATTTCATCAACTTATCCAAGAATATTACGCCAACAACCAACCCCAATACCCCAAAGAGGAAACGACCAAAAATACACCCCCTAATTACCTCCCCAACCCCCAATTTCAGCAAAACGGGGGGTTACAATTTAATAGTTCAAACACACCCCCTCAAAATAACAGCAGTGGGTACAATAGTACTGTGACTACTTCGTCAGCGTCATCTTCTCCGTCTTCAATGGCCGCGCCTACTGAGAAGTTGGAGCTGTTTTTTGACAGGGATCCTGACTGCTTCGAGCACATTCTGTTCTATTTGAGAACCGCATCGTTGGCAGGAGTCCGGGATCTATCGACAGTCGAGAAGCTAAAGGTGAGCAAAATTGTCGAAATAAATCAAAGAGGTAGAATTTTTGTTTAAAATTACCTCAAGGCTACTGAAATTTTTATCGTGTAACATCTAATAAGAGTGTTATGAACTAGAAGAAAAAAATTCGCCGAATTACTATCGCAAATGATCTTATCAGATTATTCATAACTTTTTAAGATCTTTTAAGAGCTTTATTGATTTTTTTAAGATCAAACAAGCGTTATTACCTCAAAAAAATTTTATCGTGTAAGCATCTACAAGATAATTTATATGCGCAAAATGTTTAATTTGCACTTGACTTATGACGTGTTTAATGAGACATCGTTGCTTTTTTCCATGAAACTAAAACATTTTTTTTTGTAAAAGTTTCAGCAACAGCTGCTTTATAAAGGAAGAGCTGATTTATTAACTTATTAAATTTAGTGTCAGTTGTTTTCTCAGTTTAATATTTCTTGTTAGAAAGTTGAGAGAGAACAACCTAATGTAAATTGTGCATTAGATAAGTTTGACATAGCTTGACAAGAAGCTCTATTTGTTCAACATGCACTTGGCTAAAGAAATGAAGCCTTGAGGAACAAGAAAGAAAATGAGAACGGGTTACATGAGATGCCCAAGTTCGAGAGTTTAAGACCAGTTGGTGTAAATGGGTAGCATACTAGGCTTGCTAGTAAAAGATGCTGGTTCCAATCCAGAAATGGCCCAATTTCACAGTAATTCACCTGCATATACCCCCTAAAAATTTATGGGCCCAGATACTGAGGCTCTGAGATTAACCGCAAAAGAAAGACAAGATGACTAGAAACAGTGAAAGAGACGTTGCGCAATTTAAGGGGGAGTGTTAGAAGGTTGAGAGAGCACGAAATAATGTGAATTGTGCATTAGAGAAGCTTGGCATAGCGTGACAAGAAGATTTACTTGCTCAACGTATGCTTGGCTAGAGAAATGAACCCTTGAGAAACAAGAAAGAACGCGAGAATGGGTTAAAACAGATGCCGAGTTGGAGAGCTTAAGAACAGTTGATGTAGCACACTAGGCTTGCAAGTAAGAGATGCTAGTTCTAATCCAGTATTGGTCCACTTTCACAGGAATTGCAGCCGCACAAACACCTTATCATTCAATGAATAAAAAATTATCTACATCTAAAATCACTTTGTAAAGTAAACAATGACACACGAGAGTGCGGTTGACAGAAAACGAAATCAATTAGTGACAACAATTATTACTTGTATCCAAAAGTCAATGTCTCTTTTTTGGAAAAAAATGCGACCAGAAAGTCACAATATGGTCAATAAAAACCCAAATTAAACGAATTATTCTGCATTGCACTATAAAATTATGGGACTAGTCATAAATGAGATTTGGTATCAAGTAGACAGAAAGAACACTAACGGCAAAGCTCAAAATTTTGTTTGTATTAAACGAAAACAAAAAATTCAAATAATATAAAATCAACAGAAATCCACTGAATTACTCGAGTAGGTATCGGTTTCTTCATACCTGCATGGGACAACGTTGAGACCTGTCAATCTCCAGAATTTATTGTACGTCAAAGAAAACAAACAAAAAATACAGACGAAAAATGAGATTTCAATTTTATTTTGCGAGAAAACAGTGTCGAAGCTGTAAAAACCATAACTGTTCAAAGATACAATCTTTTGAGCCTTCTCTGATAATCAATAATGTGATATGTTACTTCTGAATAAAGAGACTTGGTAACAAATAGGAAAAAAGGAAATGAAAATTACATTTGTTTTTCTTGAAAACAAAAAAAATTCAATTTAATTTAAACATAAGCCGTCAACTGTCTGAATTCATTAAAAATATTTTTTCATTACTAAAAAATAGCTACTAGGATATTTCATGATTCACAATATGTCATACGTCTGCAGACAAAATGGCAAACACGAGCAAAACCCAAGAAATGAATGAAGACTTAGCGAAAAACCCGCGACGTAGTTGTTAAAACAATAAGTAATGCGCAAAAAACATCCAATACCTTCAATTGTGACCTTGCTTATTTGCAAAAATTTATTGCGCGATGTGTAAGTATTGAGAGTAGGTAATAATTAGACAAAATAGAACACCAAATTGCAAATTTAGAAATTACGTCTAAATTTTTGCAAAACTCTGATTTCAAAGTCATGAGAACCTTTAATTGTTAACTGAGATCAGTTAACAGGACCAATGAGAAGCCATTAAGTGTTGTAATTAACCAGAATTTTTCGTGCAAAAATAAAAAGAACGACAATTAGAGACAAAAACAAAACCTATTGAATTCTTCTAGAAGATGGTGTCGAAGCCGTAATCTTTTCACTAAAAAACTTATGCATTCAAACGTGGCTTCTTTTTAAACGCCAATAATGCGATATCTGTCTTTTGAATAATAAGAGAAGTCAAGCAACAGAACCTCAAAGTTTCAAAATGTTCAAAAATCCAAATATTTTCAAAGTGCAGAACCGCAACAAATGATAAGTTTTTATCCATAAAACAGACGATTCGACGTTAAACTATAGACGAACCGAGCTTTGCTGACGTTAAGCTACCAGTTGACTGAAAAACTGGTTTGCAAAGGGGACTGAAGAAGCCTATTACGTGTCATTTTCTTTGAAAAATTGCTGAAGTTTGATAATTCTAGCCAAAATTTTAGCCAAAAAATTTGAAGCAAACATATCAACAACACTGTCTTCAGCAGTAAAACCAACACACCATTATCTCCAGTTTTCACTTATTTGTCTGCATAATTGCCAAATAATTGCGTAAAAAGGGGAAGATAGGAGCAAAGATAGGTGTTCACAAAACTTTAAACATCGATAACTTCGTGGAAAAAACGAAATTCAAAAAATATTTTTAATTATACATTCAACGCAGGACAGGCTTTCTAATGATACAACTCACAATCCTCTACGATGAATATATTGAGCGGCCAAATTAACTGAGCCAAAAGAAAAAAAAGCCTATTTCAATATATAGTTCATTCCCCACTAAAGTGGGTAGGAACAATATTCTTTAGCATCCCTTTGGATGCTTATGTAAGAAATAAACTTGGGATTGAATTTCTATGCAGTACCGCTAGTAAAAACCACTAATTCGGCAGTTGCATTTACCAATTTTTTTTTCAAAATGTGGATTTCGTCAGAACTTTCATGAAATAAAATCATTTTGATAGATTTTTTAAATCTTGTAAGCCCTGATAAATTTGAGTTTTTCTTCTATTACGTGGCTGAAAGTTTATATCCCTTCAGTGACCAAGCTGTTCCGCAAAATATCGGTCATGTCCCATTTTACTAGAAAACTGATGAGTCAATTTGGAAATGAGTGAATTTCTAATTAATGTTGCAATGGGTCTCAAAATTCCGTTTCAAACGAATACCGTTTGTTGTTAAGGGATCTTCATAAGACGAGTGAACTTATATTTCGTCTGGCGTCACGGCTGAGCAAACTTATCATGAAAAATTGTTTAACATTTCTACCAAATCTCAACAAAAACAGTCGATAAGACTTTGCAGAATAGAGTTCTGCACAATCTGCGCAAACTTCTGTGTCATTTTGTCTTATATCAATTGCCTTAATTTCCACGGATTTTCAACAATTCTTGTTTCTTGTTTCACTCGTGAATTTTAGCGCGTTTTCAAATAAAAGTAGTGCAGTCATTGAAGGATGAAATAGTTTTCGAAATCCTTGTGCCGATTCTATTTCAAATAATTGAGTATCTCAATTCCCTATTGTGCTTAGCTTTCTGATATCACAAAGTTTCGTTTTTGATTGTTCTTTCACAAATGAGTTTTCAAATTATACAAGAAACAAGGTGGTTCGGAAAAAATAAATACTTTCAATAAATTGGCCGTTATATGTCTTAGGAATTCTTAGGATTTTGTGTATAGTAAGAAAATCTGCGTTATTTTTATTTGAAGAATTGTCGCTCTTTTTTTCTTTCATCATATTGTTTTAAGTCTACCTGTTGGCATTTAACTCAACAATTCTGTTGTTCCTTAAAAGACATCACAAAATGATTTAGCTGTAGAACTAAAAGGAGGCTTGGCAATGTGCTTTGCACATCACATTCCAACCATTTTTGTCTAAACTTTTCATTCTATTACCAACTTTAGCGCTCGATTGCACAAATTCGAAGCAGGAGTAAATTTTAATTAAAAATTATAACCATAAAACATAATAAGAGGTTCTCCGGAAGGAATAAAAGACCAGCAGCATCATTTATTTTAAATTAATTATATCAGAATATAGGGCAAAAAGAGATCATCAAATACTAACGTCAAATCAATTCAAATAATTTCAATAATATCTACCTAAATATCCGAAAAAACATCAAAATTTTCATGCCAGATTAACCAAATTGATGCCATTGTTGCTGCTATTGATATTTTCCTCTAAAGATTTTTTATCGAGAAAGCTATGTGGCTGATTGAAACTTGCGCCCTCTTAGAAATTGAACATTTGGCCGAAACATTTTTTTTGTAATTAAAGAGACTAGGTATCACATAGAAAAAAGGGACAAAAAAACAGCAAAGATAGTAAGAAATTGGCTTATATTAATTAAAAACTTTCAATTCAAAAAAAAACCATTCGATGGCAATTGAAAACGTCTATTTTGTTTCTGATCACATGTGCCTCTATAGGAGTGCCTTAAGACCTGTCGTTAATGAGTTTTTGGTTACAGAAAGAACAACAAATAGAAACAACAAAAAAATTCAAATGAAATTTGCGAAAAAACGCTGTCGCAGCAGTAAAATCGATTTTTGCCCCTAAAAATATATTCAATTGAGCCTTCTTTAAATGCCAAGAATTCGTTATAGGCCTTCTCATTAATTAGAAGAGGTAAAAATTTGACCAAAAAGAAGAAAAATGGCAAAATTTTTTGATTTTTATTTTGAAAAATTTTTTTTTCAAATTCATGAAAGCCATTAGCTACAAAAAAGAAAACTGAAATTGGTTCGTCTGTTTGTCCAAGAGAAGCGCTCGAGACGTGTTATTTTTCAGAATACGTTTTAAGTCTAGAAAAAGAACCTTAAATATAGACAAAAGTCGAAAATTAATTTACTTTTTGTGCGAAAAATCACTGTCGAAACCAGTAAATTCAAAACGGATTCTTTAATAAAAGAATAGATTTTGTTCACTTGACCTACCCTTGACAACAATGATGTTATATTAGACCTGTAATTAACGAGACTAGCTATCACATAGACAAAAGTAACAAAAAACAGCAAAGATAATAAAAAATTGGCTTATATTTATTAAAAACTTTTAATTCAAAAGAGAACCATTCGATGGCAATTGAAAACATCTATTTTGTTTATGATCACATGTGCCTCTATAGGAGTGCCTTAGAACCTGTCGTTAATGATTTTTTGGTTACAGAAAGAACAACAAATAGAAAAAAAAAATTCAAATGAAAATTGCGAGAATACGCTGTCGCAGCCTTAAAATCATTTTTTGCGCCTAAAAAGATATTCAATTGAGCCTTCCTCAAATGCCAAGAACTCGTTATAGGCCTTCTCATTAATTGGAAGAGGTAAAAATTTGACCAAAAAAAGAAAAATGGCAAAATTTTTTGAAACTTTTTTTAGGAAAACAATTATTTTCAAATTCATGAAAGCCACTAGCTATAAAAATAAAAAAAATAAATAGGTTTGGCTTTTTGTCCAACGGAAGCGTTTGAGGACTGTAGGAACTCAAAATATGTCTTACCTCTACGAAAGAACGTTAAATATTGAGAGGAACGAAAAATTAATTTTTTTTGTGCGAAAAACCTGTGTCGAAGCCAGTAAATTCACAACGAATTCTTTAAAAAAAGAATAGATTTTGTTCACTTGACCTACCCTTGACAACAATGGTGCTATCTTAGACCTTTAATTAACGAGACTAGGTATCACATAGACAAAGGTAACAAAAAACAGCAAAGATAGTAAGAAATTGGCTTATATTAATTAAAAACTTTCAATTCAAAAGAAAACCATTCGATGGCAATTGAAAACATCTATTTTGTTTATGATCACATGTGCCTCTATAGGAGTGCATTAAAACCTGTCGTTAATGATTTGTTGGTTACAGAAAGAACAAAAAATAGAAACAACAAAAAAATTCAAATGAAATTTGCGAAAAAACGCTGTCGCAGCAGTAAAATCGATTTTTGCCCCTAAAAAAATATTCAATTGAGCCTTCTTTAAATGCCAAAAATACGTTCTAGGCCTTCTCATTAATTAGAAGAGGTAAAAATTTTACCAAAATGAAGAAAATGGGAAAAATTTTTTGAAATTTTTTTTGGAAAACAATTATTTTCAAATTCATGAAAGCCATTAGCTACAAAATGGAATAATAAAATAGATTCGTCTATTTGTCCAAAATAAGTGCTCGGGACGTGTTATTTTTCAGAATACGTTTTAAGTCTAGAAAAAGAACCTTAAATATAGACAAAAGTCGAAACTTAATTTTCTTTTTGTGCGAAAAATCACTGTCGAAACCAGTAAATTCAAAACGAATTCTTTAATAAAAGAATAGATTTTGTTCACTTGACCTACCCTTGACAACAATGATGTTATATTAGACCTGTAATTAACGAGACTAGCTATCACATAGACAAAAGTAACAAAAAACAGCAAAGATAATAAAAAATTGGCTTATATTTATTAAAAATTTTTAATTCAAAAGAGAACCATTCGATGGCAATTGAAAACATCTATTTTGTATACGATCACATGTGCCTCTATAGGAGTGCCTTAGAACCTGTCGTTAAAGATTTTTTGGTTACAGAAAGAACAACAAATAGAAACAACAAAAAAATTCAAATGAAACTTGCGAGGAAACGCTGTCGCAGACGTAAAATCGTTTTTTGCCCCTAATAATATATTCAATTGAGCCTTCCTTAAATGCCAAGAATTCATTATAGGCCTTCTCTTTAATTAGAAGAAAAAGGGCAAAAATTTTTGAAGTTTATTTGGAAAACAATTATTTTCAAATTCATGAAAGCCATTAGCTACAAAATGGAAAACTGAAATAGGTTCGTCTATTTGACCAAGAGAAGCGCTCGAGACGTGTTATTTTTCAGAATATGTTTTAAGTCTAATAAGAGAACTTTATAGATAGACAAAAGTCGAAAATTAGTTTACTTTTTGTGCGAAAAATCACTGTCGAAAACAGTAAATTCAAAACGAATTCTTTCAAAAAGTATAGACTTTGTTCACTTGACCTACCCTTGACAACAATGATGTCATGTAATGAAAAATGAAGGGATCTTCATAAGACGGGTGAACTTAGATTTGGTCTAGCGTCACGGCTGAGTAAACTTATCATGAAAAATTTTTTAACATTCCTACCAAATCTCAACTAAAACAGTCGATAACAGTTTGCAGTATAGAGTTCTGCACAATCTGAGCAAAATTCGGTGTCCTTTGTCTTAAGAAGTTTGCATTTTTTTCCACGGATTTTCAACAATTCTGGTTTCACTTGTGACTTTTAACTCGTTTTCAAATAAAAGTAGTGAAGTCATTGAAGGATGAAAAACTTCTGCACGCATGATAGTTTTCGAAATCCAGCTTGTGACGATTCCATTTCAAATAACTGATTATCTATTTTCTTATTGTATGCAGCTTTCTGATATCGCAAAGTTTCTGTGATGGTTGTTCTTTCAGAAATGATTTTTCAAATTATACATGAAACAAGGTGGGTCGGAAAAAATAAATACTTTCAAGAAATTGGCCGTTATATGTATTAGGAGTTCTTAGGATTTTGCGTATATTAGGAAAATCGGCATTATTTTAAACTGAAGAAATGTAGCTCTTTTTTTCTTTCATCATATTGTTTTAGGTCTACCTGTTGGCATATAACTCAACAATTCTGTTGTTCCTTTAAAGACATAACAAAATGATTTAGCTCTAGAACTAAAGGGAGGCTTGGCTATGTGCTTTGCACATAACATTCCAACCAATTTTGTCCAAACTTTTCATAATATTAGCAACATTAGCGCTCGAATGAACAAATTTGAAGCAGGAGTAAATTTTAATTAAAAATTATAACCATAAAACATGATAAGAGGTTCTCCGGAAGGAATAAAAGACCAGCAGCATCATTTATTTTACATTCATTATATCAAAATATAGGATAAAAAGAGATCATCAAATACTGACGTTAAATCAATTCAAATAATTTCAACAATATCTACCTAAATGTCCGAAAAAACATCAAAATTTTCATGCCAGATTAACCAAATTGATGCCATTGTTGCTGCTATTGATATTTTCCTCTAAAGATTTTTTAGCGAGAAAGCTATATGGCTGATTGAAACTTGCGCCCTCTTGGAATTTGAACATTTGGCCAAAACATTTGTTTTGTAATTAACGAGACTAGGTATCACATAGACAAAAAGGACAAAAAAAACAGCAAAGATAGAAAAAAATTGGCTTATATTTATTTAAAACTTTTAATTCAAAAGAAAATCATTCGATGGCAATTGAAAACATCTATTATGTTTCTGATCACATGTGTCTCTATAGGAGTGCCTTAAGACCTGTCGTTAATGAGTTTGTGGTTACAGAAAGAACAACAAATAGAAACAAAAAAAAATTCAATTGAAAATTGCGAGGAAACGCTGTCGCAGACGTAAAATCATTTTTGCCCCTTATAATATAATCAATTGAGCCTTCCTTAAATGCCAAGAATTCGTTATAGGCCTTCTCTTTAATTAGAAGAGGTAAAAGTTTGACCAAAATTAAGAAAAAGGTCAAAATTTTTTGAAATTTCTTCGGAAAAAAATTATTTTTAAATTCATGAAAGCCATTAGCTACAAAATGGAAAACTGAAATAGGTTCGTCTATTTGTCCAAAAGACGTGCTCGAGACGTGTTATTTTTCAGATTATGTTTCAAGTCTAGAAAAAGAACCTTAAATATAGACAAAAGTCGAAAATTAGTTTACTTTTTGTGCGAAAAATCACTATCGAAACCAGTAAATTCAAAACGAATTCTTTAAAAAAGAAAAGATTTTGTTCACTTGACCTACCCTTGACAACAATGATGTCTTATTAGACCTGTAGTTAACGAGACTAGGTCTCACATAGACAAAAGAAACAAAAAACAGCAAAGATAAAAAATTTGGCTTATATTTATTTGAGGAAACTTTTAATTTAAAAGAAAACCTTTCGATGGCAATTGAAAAAATCTATTATGTTTATGGTCACATGTGCCTCTATAGGAGTGCTCTAAGACCTGTTGTTAATGATTTTTTGGTAACAGAAAGGACAACAAATAGAAATAACAGAAAAATTCAAAATAAAATCGTGCGAAAACGCTGTCGCAGCAGTAAAATCGTTTTTTGCCCCTAAAAATATAATCAATTGAGCCTTCCTTAAATGCCAAAAATACGTTCTAGGCCTTCTCATTAATTAGAAGAGGTGAAAATTTGACCAAAGTGACAAAAAAGGGCAAAATTTTTTGATTTTTATTTTGAAAACATTTTTTTTCAAATTCATGAAAGCCATTAGCTACAAAATGGAATAATGAAATAGGTTCGTCTATTTGTCCAAAAGAAGCGCTCGAGACGTCTTATTCTTCAGAATATGTTTTAAGTCTAGAAAAAAAACCATAAGTATAGACGAAAATCGAGAATCGAAAATAAGTTTACTTTTTGTGCGAAAAATCACTGTCGAAAACAGTAAATTCAAAACGAATTCTTTCAAAAAGTATAGATTTTGTTCACTTGACCTACCCTTGACAACAATGATGTCATATGATGAACAAGGAAGGGATCGTCATAAGACGAGTGAACTTAGATTTCGTCTAGCGTCACGGCTGAGTAAATTTATCATGAAAAATTGATTAACATTCCTACCAAATCTCAACAAATACAGTCGATAAGAGTTTGCAGTATAGAGTTGCGCACAATCTGAGCAAATTTCTGTGTCCTTTGTCTTAAAAAATTTGCATTATTTTTCGCGGCTTTTCAACAATTCTGGTTTCACTTTTGACTTTGAACTCGTTTTCAAAAAAAGTAATGCAGTCATTGAAGGATGAAAAACTTCTGCATTCATGATAGTTTTCGAAATCCTTGTGCCGATTGTTTTTCAAATAATTGAGTGTCTCAAATCCCTATTATGCTCAGCTTTCTGATATCACAAGGTTTCTTTGTTGGTTGTTCTTTCACAAATGGGTTTTCAAATTATACAAGAAACAAGGTGGGTCGGAAAAAATGAAAAATATAATAAAAAAAAGAAATTGGCCCTTATATGTATCAGGATTTCTTAGGATTTTGTGTATAAGAAAATCTGCATTATGCAAATTTGAACAATTGCCGCTCTTCTATTTTTTCATCACATTGTTTTAAGTCTACCGGTCGGCATTTAACTCAACATTTCTGTTGTTTCATAAAAGGTATCGCAAAATTATTTAGCTGTAAAACTAAAATGAGGCTTGGCTATGTGCTTTGCACATAATATTCCGACCAATTTTGTTTACACTGGTCATTCTATTACCAAATTTAGCGCTCAAATGCACAAACTTGAAGCAGGAATAATTTTTAATTAAAAACAAGGCGACTCGGTAATGTGCGATCGCACATAATGTTCCGACGCCGCTCATCCACAATTTTGGCTCTATTGTCTACCAAATGAGGAACATAGAAACACCCAAAAATTCAGGTATTTTAAAAACGTTGGTGTATGAACGAAAAGAAAGTCTCTAAAGCAAATAACTGTGGTGGAGTAAAAATTGCGCATTAGATTGATGAGATGTGCAAATGTTACAAAAGCGAGTCAAGACGAACAGCAAAATCAAAAAACAGCAACAATAAAAATTATTTACATCAAAAACTTCATGTCGGTTTCAAAAAACAAAACTTAATAACAAAGTCAAAATACCGTCAGATGATACTGATATTAAACAAAATAACTTGTAATTCAACACAAAATATAAGGGAGTAGTTAATAAAAAGGCTTGGTAACAATTAGACAATAAAGAACAAAAAAAAGTAAAGTTGAAAAATTCGCTTCTTTTAAACAATTAATTTTGAAATAATGAAAACCATTAGAAATCAAATAAAATCTCCCATATGTGTACGATTACCAATGCTTCCATAGAAGGAATTAAGAGCTGCCGGTATTCAGTTTTTTACGCTGTTACAAAAAGAACAAATAGACAACAAACAAAAAATCAAATAAAACTTGGCAGAAAACGCTTTCGAAACCGTAAAGCCATACTATGGCCATCAAAATGTGTTCAATTGCACCGGTAATATATAATGTGACCTCTCATTAATGAAGCAAAGTAACAAGTAGACAAAAATGGAAAACAAAATGCAAAAATAAAAAACACTTTGAAAAAAAATATTTCCAGACATGAACGCCATTAATTACAGAATAAAAAAATTAATTAGGTTCGTAAATTCTTCCAAAGGAAGCCCATGAGAACTGCAATTATCCAAAATGTGTCTTATATCTACAAAAGGAACGTCAAACATGACAAAAAATCAAAAAATAATTTACTTTTTTGAGTCGACGCCACTAAAGTAAATGAACTCTTCAAAAACATTAGATTGCGTGACTGTAATCCCCTTTTGAAACCTTCCTTTGACAACAATAATGTCATAATTGGCCTGTAATTAACGAGACTAGATAACATCCAGA
Organism: Convolutriloba macropyga; assembly: GCF_964194025.1. NCBI lineage: Eukaryota > Metazoa > Xenacoelomorpha > Acoela > Convolutidae > Convolutriloba > Convolutriloba macropyga. The sequence goes on along the minus strand of NW_027449504.1, from coordinate 48,925 downwards.
CAATAAAAGGAACAAAATTGCGAAGTTGAAAAGTGTTTTTTATAATTTGGAAAACAATTGTTTTCAGAGTCATGAAAGCTATCAGCTATCTACTAAAATCAGAATATCGTCTCATCTTTTCTTCCATGAAAAAGCAATGAAAGCGGGTCATTGTACAGTAAAATTTCACGCGACTAAAAAGAGAAAATATAAACGGCAGTTAAAGACAATTTAAAATAATCAATTAAATTCTCCGAAAAAGTAGTGTCGAAGCCGTTAAAATCATAATCTATCTCCTCAAGCATTTTAATAATACCAATTGTGCCTTAATTCGAAAGCCAATAATGTGATATAGGAACTTTCAATAACGTGATATTGTTACGAAACTAGAAAACGTGAAAAATGGGCAAATACCTAAAAATTAAGAAAATTTGAAATCTAGTTGTATCAAAGCCTGTAGCCATAACTTAAGGAGTAAAACCGCAATAAAGATTGAATTTGATTTCAATAGAAAGGAGAAGCATTCTTTTACTGCGGACAATAAGTTTAAGTTGATCAAAGAAAAAGAAAAATAGAGGCAAAAGTTCAATAAGTCATTATTTATTTGAAAATCAAATACTTTTAAAAGTCAAAACAACCATAAGCTTTCAAATGATCAACTAGATAAAATAACGTGGAGCTAATTAGGAACCCAATTTGAACTATCATTAGTGAGCTTTTTTGAAATGCTCTGTTATTTAGTTTTTGTAGAAGAGATCGAATTTTTTTATAATAAAGACCGACTGTTTACAATCCGAATTATTTTTGGATTATACCAGTCCAAGATTGGTCCAAAACTAGCCCTGCTAATGCTGTTTGTTCTTTAAAAACACTTGATTATTCGAATGTTATAGATATTGATTTTTTGTTAGTTAAAAAAAGAAAAATAGAAGCTGCGTTTTTGATAATCAACGAATAAATTTAGCGAAAAACGGCGAAGTTTTAATTACAGAGCATTCTCAACGAAATTTGACGTAAAAAAGCCCCCATTTGAGTCTACAAAAAATGTGTTAGTGTTGTTTGGGTCTGTAATTCCTGCAAATTTAATCAAAATGGACTAAAGAAACTTATTCCGTGCTGTTTTTGAAGATAGCCTACAATATTCTTTTGATTTTTATTACAGAGAAACATCAACAACTCTTTAAAAAAATAACAAATTTCAGCAAAATTGGTGAAGTTTTATTGAAAAATTCCGGAAAAAGTGAATAAAATCTCGCCGGAATTCACACTATTTTCTCAAAATTTAAATCTCGATAACTCCCTGTAAAGAACGAAAATTAAAAAATCTTTTTAATTCCATATTCTACGCTGGACAAGCTTTCTAATAATTCCAGTCTCATCTCTCTATGATGAATATATCGATCGGCCAAAATTGACTGAACGAAAAAACCCGTTTGAGTATATAGTTCCTTCCCCCTCAAGAGGGGTCGGAACAATTATAACCTTATAACATGGTAAGAGGTTCTCCGGAAGGAAAAAAAGACCAGCAGCATCATTGTTTATTTTAATTTCATTATATCGTAATATACGGCAAAAACAAATATTCAAATACTGACGTCAAAACATTTCAAATAATTTCAATAATATCTACCTAAATGTCCGAAAAAACATCAAAATTTTCATGCCAGATTAACCAAATTGATGCCAATGTTGCTGCTATTGATATTTCCTCTAACAGTTTTTATCGAGAAATCCATGTGGCTGATTGAAACTTGCGCCCTCTTGGAAATTGAACATTTGGCCAAAACATTTTTTTTTTGCTTTTTGATTAATATTGACTATTTATGAATATGTCACAAAGATGCTTTGATTTTCGGCTTGAATGTTTTGCACTATTGAAGAAAATTGCAATCGTTTTGTTATATTTCGATTATCTTCAACTGTGTTCAGATACTTTGTGTTTTTACAGGATAAACAGATGTCTTTTTGTAAGATGTCTTTTCTGCAAATCTTTTCTGTAAGAAGAATGTCAACCTTGTATGAATCATGTAGGACAAATGTTTATCTTCTAAGACGAATGCTTTAATTATCCTGAAGTCTTTTTCCGGAAAATCTTGCATCCTCTTTCAAGATGCTAATAGATTCTAAAAAAATCTAAGATGATAGTCATTCCTGATTCACTCGGGTCCCCTCGAATTTCTGAATTTTTATCAACAGATTCAACAAATGAAGTTCAATTAATTCTCTTGTAATCTTTAGATATTTTGGAAACTCGTTCTCGTTAAAAAAGATGTTATCGCTCTGAAAACCCTTTATAAGAAATAGCAAAATATAAACAAACTGTTTATTCTTTAACTTTATAACAACAATAAGAACATGCTTTCATCATTTTTTTGTTGGAGGAAAATTTTGACCCCTTCAAAGTTGATATTGGTTGGTCTAAATGTATGGATTTGCTACTTTCCTCCACAACAACAACAGATGGCTGGTAGAATCAAATTATGTTTTTCTATATGTAATATTTATAAAATTTAGAAGTCATACTTCGGCAGCTATGACAAAACCGTCAAAAAATAAAGCCAGAATTTTAGAGAAATTTTTTTCACATTTTTGTTTCGTGGTTACCTTCCCTTTCATTGGCTAATTTTTGATGCCCAAAATCTAACAAACGAGCGACAAAGATTTTGCTTGAAATAGTAATCAGAGTATAGTTTTTGAGAGGGTTCTTAAAAAATTGGAGAACCAGTGTTCTAATTGACCACAAGAGCCACAGTTATTAACCGCAATTTTCAGTTACTTCAGGACACTTGAAGAGTCTGGGTGGATTTTTCCTCTCTCATTTTGAATCAGAAGATTTAATCTCTGGGTCTTTTTGGTTAATCCGTTTTCTCTGGACTTAATGTCGCTCGCCAGACTGAACAAAACTTGAAAAAGGAGACAGCGTTCTAATACAATCAAAACACTTTGAATTCTGTGGAACAAAGAGCGCAATGGACCAATGGAAGCTTAAAACTGTAAAAAAAGTTTTCTTTTATTCAAAATTTTTAAAAACAACGGGAAACGGTATTGAATTATTAAGCCTTATCAAGAGTTTTTCAATGACGCTAGTTTTGTTTGTCATCACAAAAGATATCGATTGATTAGGTGAAATGGGCTGTAAACAAAGCAAGCATATATTTCCTATAGCCTCTAAGAAAAATTGAACGCAAGGACAACGAAGTTGGACGTTCTAATAGTCAGATTGAAAATAGTAATCAACAAGTTTTACAAAACAGGGAACGTAATACAAATTAAATTTGTTATTCAATAGTGACATTAAATTGTTGGTTGTCCAAGTATAATGAAATAAAACAAGGATTGCATTAAATAGTTACCTATGGTGTAGAAAGCATCAGAATAAACTCAATGGAAATATCATAACCAGATAGCACTAGTTAAGTCAAATAATTTAGGTCAAGTTTGACAAGTTAATTGGGTGTCTGAAGTAAGCGTTCTTTCGTAAAGGGTTATTGTTTCGAAGGCGCCAGAGAGGGGAGTTGAGTGATATATCGTAAATAAACAAATTAATGAACAAAAGCATATTGAGCTGTCGATATAATTCGTTTGCTTAGCAAAGTTGTATTTGTGCATCAGGCCAAAGTCGAAGTGAGTGATTTAAATAAACTAGAGAGCGAAGATTTGAAGTGAACTAGATTCTTTGAACAGAATTGGAATTTCAATTTGAAGCGCTATTTTGAAGTGACAAAGATAATGGGGTAGCAGAACTTGGTGCCCTACCAATGTGGGAGTTATATTAAGCGGACGCTTATGAAATTTTAATGTGAGGTACACCCAATGATCTTCTCAGGCTGATATACCTTTTGGGCCAATCCGACTACCCAACCCCGAGTTATTAACACCGGAAGTAGGGTGATTTAAGGGTTTTCGATATTTTAAATGGAAATATGAACTTTTAAGCAGGGAATAAACATTTTAACCAGTCGAAACTAGGTTTACGTGTGAATTAATGTACTGAGTGACCTTGGGACGAGTCTAGGAAGCGTAATTATGATTTTTAACATGAAAATGCAGTTTTCACTAAAAATAGTTAACACTGAAATTGAAATAGTAATTTCTCTAAAAGTTGAAGTTGGATTGACCTGACAATTGGGGCATAGACTAATTTGGGCACGAGAAAACCGATTTTGAGGTCAGATTTGACCCCAGACCAACCTGCACGGGACTAGCGCACGCCGGTGCTGCGGGACGTAAAATTTGAATTGCTCGTGGAGTATTGGTAGAAGCCTTATGATTTTTGGAGGGCTAGTGTAACTTTTCAAGGGCTTTCTAATGGTGCTATTTTTAACTTCCGGGTGCGACCGGAAGCCGGTGCTTCAGGACGACCCGAGTGCCGGAAACCGGAAATCGGCCTTTTTGAGCGACCGAATGACTTTGAAATGGTATTAATATGATAACCTGAGACAGTTGGTGACAAAAAATAACCACCCCGGTCAATTTTGACGAACTCGGATTTTTCGGGTTTCGGCATTCACGACTCGTTGAAAATTTTTAAATTGCAAACGACTCGCAACGGCTGATCCGTTGGTCATGAAACTTGGCAGGCAAGTTGGTGGCACCCTATAGTTACTAGAAAATTTTACCAGAAGACGTTTTGACCACTACTTCGCAAGTTATTAAGTTTGGAAATTTGGGGTCATCCGGGAGGTCGATTAAAAGTGTGCGCGGTCATTGCTCGTGTTCTAGTGGGAGTTAAGCCATGAAATTTTGTGAGTAGGTGCTACTATGAAAGAATATTTGTGACAATAGTCAGTTATCAACTTTATCTCCCATTATGGTCGGGTGACCTTTGGATGACCCCTAGAGGTGAAATTTTGGGCTTTTAGGAATATTAGATTTTTCGGCGGTTTTTAACTGGGGAATTTCATGAAATAGTATCAAAATTGGAAATTACAATTGGTCTTTGGTTTAGAGTTGAGTTTAGTCATTTATTTAACACATGATTTTTGACAGGGATTGATTGCAGCTAATTAATTTGATAGCGGAAATATAGGTATAAGAACTTTTTAGAGCAACGATCAATGTTTACTAAGCAAACACTGATTGACATGTCAAGTGCGAATATGAGATAAAGTGGAGTGGATTTGTATACATAAGAGTCCAAAGGTCGTTTACTTAAGATAAGGAGAAAGTTGAACAATGGTTGGTAGCAGTTGAATGACAGAGCATTATTTGATATTGGTTGTTTGCATAGCAAACAAAGCCCGCCCACAGAATGTGACAATTTCAAGTGTAAGTTGCATTGTTTACTTAAGAGATTAAAGTTTGTTTGCTTAAGATAAGAGCGAGCGTGTTGGTTGAGTATAAATTGAAGTGACACAGTGAAATTTTGGCAGAGAGAGAGAGAGAGAGAGAGAGAGAGAGAGGCAGACTTTGGAGATTTTGGGAGAACTTCAGAAGGTTGGTTTCGATCAAGCGAGAGAAAGTAGTTGGTTTAGTGGGACTAAACTTTGAAAGATTCGTAATTGCAAGACCAGTTGGGATACTGTGAGTGTTTTGATTAGTTCAATTGGGAAGTGAACCACGGATATTGTTAATATTATTTTAATTACTATTATAAATTGTCTTGATTTGTCTTTTCCATTGATGTGCAAGTAATTCTCTTACCTTTGTTATCCATGTAACTAAAATTGATATTACGAGCCCCATTGTGAATTTACTTTTTTCAAGGCAATCTAATTTGCAACAGCATACAAGAGTGGAAGAGGGGAATTATCAGAGTAACACATTAACGCTTGCTTCACCAATTCAAAACCTTCGGTTTATTTTATTTGATCGATCTTCTGGGCGACAGCTTCCCCTCCCTGTTGAGCCTAGCAGAAATTCAGAAGACGACAGTGGCACTCCTGGGTGGGCTCCGTTTCTTTGTTACTTTTTGCTTTGATTATCTGATTATTTGGAGCGGCTGCGATTTTTATTGGAGAAACTGCTGAGAGCACACCGAAAGTTGACTTACATTTGCACTTTGGGTTACCAATAGTTTGATTATGTTTGGTTATCAATTGGTGAAGCGTTTTCCTTCACCAGGGTACGAAGTTTGGGAAGATTGGCGTGAACATTATTTGAGCACTGGCATGAAGCTGGGATGGAGGGAAGAAGAGATGATGAAGTGGTTGCCTACAAAACTGTGTGGGTGGGCCTTGAATGCAGTAAGTGATCTACCAAGAGGTTATTGGCGGTCGACTCTAGAGAAGCAAGCATGGACATTGACCGAGACGCTGTATCAGTTTGATGTACGATTGTCTGACAACCCACTTTTTTACGAGCGAAGCTACAATTTGTTTGTTAGAGGAAAAGCGGGAAGTAGGATGGAATTCAGTGAAACCAAAAATACTATGGATCAGAGAATGCGACAGCAAAGTTCTCAAAGGCAGGTGATTGATACAAGTAGAAGCTATAACACTTCTTTAAAGGATGAATTTCGGCAATCTGGCAAAAGTTCTGAAGGGTTTGCCATTGGGTTCAGCTGTGGTGTATCAACAAAAGAAGCCTTTAGTGAACATCTGTCTGGAGAAGTTGAAGATAGGAGAGTTGCTGAGTGTGGTAGTAGATTAAGAATTCCAGGTTGCGGCAATGAAGTGCAAACTGGAACTGAGGTAGAGTTTACGGAGGAAGTTTGTAATGAAGTTAATCAGGAAATTTACAGAGCAGCGCTAAGGGAATATGAAAACAGCGGCAACGGAGAACTTCCGACAGAACAAGAAACCATTGAGCAGAGTGTTGAGTCTTGTGGACCAGATGAGCATCTTGCGATGGAAAAAGATTATGTACAGTCGCCAGAGTCTGATGAGCTAAGCGATGAACAGTCAGATGATGACAATTTGTTTGAAAATGTTTCGGATACAGATTTTTCGGATGCAGAGGAACGTGAGGTTAACGATGCGAGAAGCGAGACAAGTTTTGCCACAAGTTTGAACTCAGTAGCATGTGACAATGTATCTGCAATAGCAAGCAGTTTTGGCAGTGGTGTCAAAGCTAGCAGAAGCGATATGTTGGGCGCCTGGGCCTTGATGGAGTTAAAGACAGGAGGTGTGGACCACAAGTTCTGCAATGCAACAAAGGTGGCTGATGAGACACAAATGTGTACAACTGAGTCCACTTCGGACATTTTGGAGAATTGGAAAAGTTCAGGAGATATTGATCGGCAGTTGGTATTTGAAACACAGAAGGGCCGAAACGATAAGGCAGCAGGTGATCGGAGTGATTTTGCACAGTTGGGAAAGGAGTTGGAGGAATGGGTGCAATCTCAATTGAGTGAAAGTCAGCTTAATGGTAGTGTTTCGGTCGAACCAACGGATGAGCATCAAAGGGAAAGTGCTGGAGTTGACAGAACAGGGAAATCCGATCAGAATTCAATGACTACAGTGTTGCACAGTTGGGTTCGTGATGAACAACAGCCTAGGAGGGAGGACTCTAGTTTGTTCCGATGGAAGTTGAGCAGAAAGTGGAGAGAAGGATTGCATCACGTTTTCCGAAGATTGCAAGGATGTTGCTGGAGAAACGATCGTTGAGCCGAAAAGAGAAGTGGAGCCATTTGGAAGCATCAAGACAGCAGTCATGGAAGGATTACAGGACAAATTGTAGCTACAGTGGAAGAAGAGTTGGTCATCCATTCAAGCATCAGAGGAAGAAAGTTTTCATGTACAGGTGCACAGGTGTATGAGGAGAGGGACGTTGACAGCTAAGTTATTCAAGTTATTTTTATCCCAATTGTTGCCTACATTGTATTAATCTATTTTGTTAAGACATGTTGATCAATCACTATAGCCCAAGGGAAATGTTTTTTAAAAGATGATTTGGGAAATGTGTAGTTCTGGTAGATCTATTTTTAGATTTTTTTTACTTTAGTGATTTTAGGGTTCCCTGGGGAAGATGTATGTCACAGGCAATAGAGTTTGATAAAAAATCAGAGTTGATGAGTTACGTAGAATATGTAAAGATGTGGAAATGCGAAAATGTTTTCAAAACTGATTTAATCAACCGCTATTCAAATTTAAGTGCAGTTAATTTTTATTAAACCGGAGCTAAAGCTAAGTGGTTCACTTCACTGGGTCAACTATTGCTGAAAAACGTAGGTGTAAGTTAATTGGGTCACAAGATAAGGCTTTGAAATTGTTCGGGAGAATAATAATCTAGGAGGGAGGAGTGTAGAAAGCATAAGAATAAAGTCAATGGAAATTTCATAACCAGATAGCGCTAGTTAAGTCAAATAATTTAGGTCAAGTTTGACAAGTTAATTGGGTGTCTGAAGTAAGCGTTCTTTCGTAAAGGTTTATTGTTTCGAAGGCGCCAGAGAGGGGAGTTGAGTGATATATCGTAAATAAACAAATTAATGAACCAAAGCATATTGAGCTGTCGATATAATTCGTTTTCTTAGCAAATTTGTATTTGTGCATCAGGCCAAAGTCGAAGTGAGTGATTTAAATAAACTAGAGAGCGAAGATTTGAAGTGAACTAGATTCTTTGAACAGAATTGGAATTTCAATTTGAAGCGCTATTTTGAAGTGACAAAGATAAGGGGGTAGCAGAACTTGGTGCCCTACCAATGTGGGAGTTATATTAAGCGGACGCTTATGAAATTTTAATGTGAGGTACACCCAATGATCTTCTCAGGCTGATATACCTTTTGGGCCAATCCGACTACCCAACCACGAGTTATTAACACGGGAGGTAGGGTGATTTAAGGGTTTTCGATATTTTAAATGGAAATATGAACTTTTAAGCAGGGAATAAACATATTAACCAGTCGAAACTAGGCTTACGTGTGAATTAATGTACTGAGTGACATTGGGACGAGTCTAGGAAGCATAATTATGATTTTTAACATGAAAATGCAGTTTTCACTAAAAATAGTTAACACTGAAATTGAAATAGTAATTTCTCTAAAAGTTGAAGTTGGATTGACCTGAAAAGTGGGGCATAGACTAATTTGGGCACGAGAAATCCGATTTTGAGGTCAGATTTGACCCCAGACCAACCTGCACGGGACTAGCGCACGCCGGTGCTGCGGGACGTAAAATTTGAATTGCTCGTGGAATATTGGTAGAAGCCCTATGATTTTTGGAGGGCTAGTGTAACTTTTCAAAGGCTTTCTAATGGTGCTATTTTTAACTTCCGAGTGCGACCGGAAGCCGGTGCTTCGGGACGACCCGGGTGCCGAAAACCGGACATCGGCCTTTTTGAGCGGCCGAATGACTTTGAAATGGTATTAATATGAGAACCTGAGACAGTTAGTGACAAAAAATAACCACACCGGTCAATTTTGACGAACTCGGATTTTTCGGGTTTCGGCACCCACGACTCGTTAAAAAGTTTTAAATTGCAAACGACTCGCAACGGCTGATCCGTTGGTCATGAAACTTGGCAGGCAAGTTGGTGGCACCCTATAGTTACTAGAAAACTTTACCCGAAGACGTTTTGACCACTACTTCGCAAGTTATTAAGTTTGGAAATTTGGGGTCATCCGGGAGGTCGATTAAAAGTGTGCGCGGTCATTGCTCGTGTTCTAGTGGGAGTTAAGCCATGAAATTTTGTGAGTAGGTGCTACTATGAAAGAATATTTGTGACAATAGTCAGTTATCAACTTTATCTCCCATTATGGTCGGGTGACCTTTGGATGACCCCTAGAGGTGAAATTTTGGGCTTTTAGGAATATTAGATTTTTCGGCGGTTTTTAACTGGGGAATTTCATGAAATAGTATCAAAATTGGAAATTACAATTGGTCTTTGGTTTAGAGTTGAGTTGAGTCATTTATTTAACACATGATTTTTGACAGGGATTGATTGCAGCTAATTAATTTGATAGCGGAAATATAGGTATAAGAACTTTTTAGAGCAACGATCAATGTTTACTAAGCAAACACTGATTGACATGTCAAGTGCGAATATGAGATAAAGTGGAGTGGATTTGTATACATAAGAGTCCAAAGGTCGTTTACTTAAGATAAGGAGAAAGTTGAACAATGGTTGGTAGCAGTTGAATGACAGAGCATTATTTGATATTGGTTGTTTGCATAGCAAACAAAGCCCTCCCACAGAATGTGACAATTTCAAGTGTAAGTTGCATTGTTTACTTAAGAGATTAAAGTTTGTTTGCTTAAGATAAGAGCGAGCGCGTTGGTTGAGTATAAATTGAAGTGAAACAGTGAAATTTTGGCAGAGAGAGAGAGAGAGGCAGACTTTGGAGATTTTGGGAGAACTTCAGAAGGCTGGTTTCGATCAAGCGAGAGAAAGTAGTTGGTTTAGTGGGACTAAACTTTGAAAGATTTGTAATTGCAAGACCAGTTGGGATACTGTGAGCGTTTTGATTTAGTTCAATTGGGAAGTGAACCACGGATATTGTTAATATTAATTTAATTACTATTATAAATTGTCTTGATTTGCCTTTTCCATTGATGTGCAAGTAATTCTCTTACCTTTGTTATCCATGTAACTAAAATTGATATTACGAGCCCCATTGTGAATTTACTTTTTTCAAGGCAATCTAATTTGCAACAGCATACAAGAGTGGAAGAGGGGAATTATCAGAGTAACAAATTAACGCTTGCTTCACCAATTCAAAACCTTTGGTTTATTTTATTTGATCGATCTTCTGGGCGACAGAGTCCCCTCCCTGTTGAGCCTAGCAGAAATTCAGAAGACGACATATGGCTTGCAAACGACTAACGAATACTGACTCTCTCGAGTTTCAAGCTTTCAAATAATTTTTGAGAAGGAACGAAACTGCCCCCAAAACCTCCCTCTCTCTCTCTCTAGATTATGACACTCTTTAATTGCCATTTTCACACCTTTAACAAAAAAAAGGTATACTAATTTTCTTAGTCTAAAGAGTATAGTTCTCTTCTAAGCCATTATCTTTGGTTTAAAAATAAGATGCCACAATCATTGACTTCAAATTTTTAAATAAATTTTTATATGTTTTCGTTTTTGTTCCTCTCGATATTGCAAGAAATTTAATTTGGATATTTAGTTGCCGTGCATAACTTTGAAAATTTTTTATCATATGCGTTTGTTGACATGAATCGATTTTAAGTTTTTCATAGCTACCGCTCGACTGATTGTTTATTTCATACTGAATATATAAGTGAATGAATATAGTGTTTAAAATCAAGAAGAGCATATTTTCAATCTTTTTACAAAACACAAGAGTCCATTTTTTTGTCTTCCATTACCATTAATTTCAGCTTGAATTCTTGTAGCAGGTCATGAGCAATATTAACAATAGACTTCTTTGTCTGTCGCAAGTTTAGCATAATTTGAAAAAGAATTTTAAGTTCCTACTTGTCAAAGAGGACAACATGTTCCAGTGTCCAGTATTTACCCGGAAAAATTTAGTTCTCCATTATTGTTTATGTCCGATTTTCCCTCAACTCTTCCCTTAAGTTGTATATTTCAAATTGTTTTACAACTCTAATTTTTCGGTGTGTTTAATAAAAGTTCAACATTTGTTCCGACATTCCATCACAGGAGCGTAAACAATAATTTTGTTTTTTGTTTTATAGTTTGGAACAGTGTGCAAACGCACATTGCCAATCCTGCTGGTTTTATTTTTAGTTCTTTTTTCAACACTTTCTTAAACCCGGGTCGAGGTTTGGTGGTGAATTTTCGTAAGAGATGCGGTGAAATGCGGTGAAAAAAAATAATTTTCACCGCGTATTTCTTACATCTTTTTGCGGTGAATGCGGTGAATCGCGGTGAATTATTTTTTTTCACCGCGTTCTCAGTATTCTTACAAAAAAGAATCGTCCCTACACGGGTTCGAACCTCTGACCTCCTTCATGCCTTCCAATGCTTATTCCACTGCGCCAACTGTCACTTACTTGTTTGTTAATTCTTGTGAATTTAAATCAGATTGAGTAAACTTTTGGAAACCATATGCGGTGAATTTTTGTAAGAAATGCGGTGAAATGTGGTGAATTATTTTTTTTCACCGCATTCACCGCATTCACCGCATTTCTTACATTATTTTGCCATAATAGTCTATGCGGTGAATTTTTGTAAGAAATGCGGTGAATTTGGTGGTGAATTTTTGTAAGAAATGCGGTGAAAAGCGATGAATTATTTTTTTTCACCGCATTCACCGCAATCACCGCATTTCTTACGAAAATTCACCGCATTCACCGCATTTCTTACGAAAATTTACCCAAAAACCTCGACCCGGGAATTGAAATATGCTCTTTTAATTACTGAGGGCGTGTCTAGTTTGGTCTCGTTATCGTTCCCGTGAACAAGTAAATCCATACGAAAATTTGAAAACAGATCAATGCGTCGGCGTGTTTGTGTGTTAGTATCGATAATTTCAAACTTGACCTTCAGTTTCGCTGTTCTCGCCTTTTCAATTTATAACGAGATTCTAAATTTGAAGGTAGCTTTTACAAATGATTCCGCGATTAATGAAAACGAGATTCTTTTCCGATGTCTGAAACACTTCCGTAAACACGTGAATCAATCAGCTATAAATAATTCATTCACCTACATCTTTGAAATAATTCACACCTTTAAGAGTTCAACAATTTTCTCAACCATAAACTGATAACAACAAAGTTGAGAAAAACACTGAAGATAAGAACTTGAAATATAAATAAATTTTAATTGGCACAACCGTAAGTTAGGAAATAAACAAGTTCGCTGTGCATCTGATTCGAAATACGTCTAATATTTTCCATAGAATGATCAAAACTCAACAAAAGGATGTATCACATTTCAGATTTTTTTTGAATCTGTTTTATTTTGAACAAAAGTTAACTTGGCAACATCGCGAGTGGCTGTTTTAACTTATTTAAAGCCTGTTTGCGTGTAAGAAAAAAAGAAGGTTAGAAAAATCGAGAATTTGAAAATTTTTCTGGAATCATTAACTCTTAACTCGTTCTTTACAAACGGAGATTTTCTAAAAATCTGTGCAAAAATGATTCGGCTTTAACGAGCTTCATAGTTGAATGGTACCTTCTGTATGTCCTCAGAAAGATTTTCCGAAATTGACTAAACCAAAATTAATCAGAGCAGCATAAAATTGCTAGATCCCAACAAAGAGGCTCGGTAAGGTGCGTTTGAACATAACATTTCATCCCGAACTAATCTACATTTCTGACTTAATTGTCAACCAAATGAAGAGATGTTCAAAAACAGTTGTTTGAAGTTAACAAAACAGTTACACACCTAAGCTACTATATAACTTACATAATGCCATGCAGCACTCATGAGATTTGCTATCAACAAGACTACGAGTAAAACGAACGAACAAATTAAGCAAAAAGAAAAAAAATACGGCAAAAACTCAAGATACAAATTTAAAAGCAACCTATTTGTTAACAGAAACAAAGTCAAAAGACAGTCAAATGAATACGTATCTAGAGAATTTTAGTTTTCTAAAGTAAGAAGCAGTAGGGACTTGTACCTGAAATTTGGGTAACAAGTCGATAAACAGAAGAAATATTGAGGCTAAGTTCAAAAATTCGTCATTTTCAAAAGTCTTGATACCATTAGCTTTTAACTAAAAATTCCTGAAAAAGTTCACTAAAAAGTACCCAAGAAATCAATTAGTCATATCTTTGTTTAGACTAATTCATTGAACCGGACTAAAATCGCAGAAAAACTCAAAAATTTTCAATCATTTTACAAAACACGAAGTTTTGAGGACATTAAAATCATTATCTATTGTCTGGACCTTTTATTTATTATTTGTACTAACTCAGCTAAAATTGGTAAAATTGAAATTAAAGATTAAGTAAGCTACTTGGGTCGCATATGAAACCCATCGTGATCTGTTATCAACGCAAATATTCTAAGAGAATAAAAAAAAGAAGCCCAAAATTTGACCACTCACAAAATATTTCTATGAAAAAGCATATTTTACATTAAACAGAGCACCAGTTATGGCATAATAGCAAAACGCATGTTAATTTTGAATTAAGAAAAGTGGATGGTACCTCTCAATGGTGACAATAAGATACAAGTTTACAAAAGAACAACAAAAAATGAAAAGTTTACAGTTTAAGGTTTTAAAAAACTTAAAAGTTTTAAAAGCTAACGAGACCTCTTGGTATATAAACTACTTTTCACGACCACATAAAGATTTTTAAAAAAGTAAAAAATAGATAATTTAAAAAAGGAAACTGTTTTTATTATTGTAACAATGTGGCGTCAAAAAAGTCAACAAATACAAACAAACATGTTAAAATTACGATAATTTTTAAGATAACGCGTTGTACCAAAGGCATTAAATGCAAGATCTTTCAACAGAAAGCATTAAATACGCCAAATTATGCCTCGATGGGAAAAACAGTAATATCTGTCATTCATAGATCGCCAATTAAGTCATCACCAAAAGCCTTATAACTATGAAAACGACAAAAACAGGCAAAAACCAAAAATCCAGTAGAAAATTGCGAGAAGAAAGTATCGAAGCCATTAAAACCGTAAGCATTTCTGTAAAATTTTTATCTACGATTAATCGAAACAGTTAATAAAAGAAACTTGCTACTCAGATAGAATGCTTTACCTGTTACAACCGTTGAGTCTTCGCCGGGTTTTTAACTGGGATGCAAACCCAAAGAACTGAAACACGTAATGCACCAAATTTCTCAAACTTGGCTCTAAAGTTTCAGATGTGAGTTAAAAGTTTCACGTATGCTGTCTCATGATGCTATCAAAAATCCATGAAAATGTATTGGAATTAATTTTTTTAAAAGGACAAAAAGAGAATCAAAAATTTTCTTCTTTTTTTTCTTTTCTAGTATTGAATACGACATTTATTCCAGTAAGTTATTCAACTGACCTGGGTCAAGGTTTTTGGGTTGCTTTTTTGTAATAAATGCGGTGAATTTTTGTAAGAAATGCGGTGGTTGAGGTGAGCGCGGTGGAAAAAAAATACAGCCTTTCACCGCATTTCCTACGAAAATTAATCGCCAAACTTTGACCCGGGGTACAATTAACGAACAATGAGGAATTATAGTACGAAAATAACGCTACTTTTTTGGCATTTAAATTTTTTAATTTTTAAATTCTTTGTTTTTGACTAATTTATCTAGCAATGTCACAGTACTTAATAAATAACATCGTGTGCTTTTAATACAGTATTTTTATTTTGTGATCAAGCTCGTTAAAAATAGCAATTTTGTTTAATTATTGACTAATTTTTTTACGTTTTAAATTCTTAAATGTTTAATTACTCCAATGTGGTCTGATCTATATATGCAAGCGCAAAGACTAATCAATGCGTCTGCGTATGCGCGCATCGATAAAAGTAATTTTAACTTTGAATTTTGTAATAGTCGCAATCTCGCTATTATAATGAGGCTTTAAAATGGTCAATAGCAATTGAAGTCAACTGTATTGTGCTCGAAACGGATACTTCATGGAAACTTTTCCGGATGAAGTGAAATATTCAGTTACAAATAAGGCAAATACATATCAAAAATTCCGACTGATCTCTCAAAATTATTTAGATAAATGATGGGGGTCTATGCAGGTGCAACTACTGTGAAAATGGACCAGTACTGGATTCGAACCAGCGTCTCTTACTTGCAAGCCTAGTGTGCTACCTATTGACACCGAATGGTCTTAAGCTCTCGAACTTGGGCATCTCTTATAACCCATTCTCAAGTTCTTTCTTGTTCCTCGAGGCTTCATTTCTCTAGCCAAGTATACGTTGAACAAATAGAGCTTCTTGTCAAGCTATGTCAAGCTTATCTCATGCACAATTTACATTAGGTTGTTCTCTCTCAACTTTCTAACACGAAATATTGAACTGAGAAAACAACTGACACTATAAATTTAATAAATAAATAAATTTGAACACTTTCAAGTTTATGTTGGAAACTAGCTTTGCATTTGAATTGACTGATATATTAAAATTTCGAAAAAAAAAACGCTCGAGGGACAATAAATTGGCTCGTAAACTGATAATTACGTTAAAATTTTAAGCTGCAAAATTAATTCAGACGATAATTCAGTTTCGGTTAAAGGTCACATTCCGTTTCCGGTATAACACGTCATACGTAACCCGTATAATTTCTCAGTAATCATAAAAGTGTGTTGCATTTTTTCCCGCACAAACTACATACCCAAGTTTAGAACTGGAATTAAAAAAGACCGTCCTCGACCTCTATAACTCTTGAAAAGATTTCCTTGTAAAGATTGTTGGTATGAAAGGTCTAGATTGGTCTAGATTTTAAGTGATATATTTAGTTTGACTCATTATTTTATTTCAATAAAATGCTAGACTTCTCAATTAGCCTCGAATTTAACTAGGGTCCTCGCCAGTGTAATCTAACCCAGTATTTAACCTTCCCCCCACCTGGAACTAATAGCTCTTTTCATAAAACCAGGTGTAGACTAGGGCAGGCACAAAATTTTTAGAATCTTGCCATCAACTATAGAGGAGTAAAGAAATTGATCTTTCGACTCATTATGAAGCTCTACTTCTGGTTCATAGGCAAGTGAGAAACATTTTTTGCACTCGATAGAGTTGTTGATAAAACAACTGTTTTTTATGTCAATTGTTTTATCAATTCGGATTGGTCTTTTAAAGCATTAATTGAATAACTTAAAGTATCAACCAGGTAAAAAAACCTAGTCTTATGATCCCTCAATTAGACATAGATATTTCTATGTTCAATTAGGCACTAGATATTCAATTGGACACCAGTATCTCTTTTTGTTTTGATGTTCTTTAAGTCAATCGTTTTATCGATTCGCGTTGATCTTTTAAAGCATTAATTATATAACTGAAAATTTCAATTAAATAACTAGGGTAAAACACCTGGTCTTTTGATCCCCTAATTGGACACTAGATATTTCACCAGTCTCTTTTTTGTTTTGTTGTTTTTTATGTCAATCGTTTTATCCATTCGCATTATTCTTTTAATACATTAATTAAATAGATTGAAAGTGAAAACACTGATTCAACAACGCGTTGCATCTCTCGGATTGAGCTATTTTGAAATCTTGTTTACTTCTTGTTTTCATCTTAAAATTTATAGGAGACAAAAAATTATTTTACTAACTATTGCAAAACTTTGCTGTGCATCCTATTTTATAGGGCGTTAATTGGATCGTATATTTTTTTTGAAAAATGTTGAAACATTGAAAAATGTCAATGTTAATTGACATTTTTCTATTCATTTGTTTTCCTGCACTGTAGGTTCCTGAATTTAAAAAATTAATTTGAGGGCGTGATTGCTAGGAGCCTATTTTTTCCTATTAAGATATAATTATTATAATTAACATTCAAAACTAGAGATAATAAGAATTTTTTGGGAAAGTTTTTGGGTTTAAATGACGCAGGATTGAGAATATATGGTTTCAAAATATGGAGGGTTAAATTTAACCAGGGGTTAAAAGATGCAAAACCAAATCTATACTCGCTTATGAAAACAAACCAATTCGTCGCATTGTGCTTGTATAGTATTTTGTAAATTTGCCCTCCTTCTCAGTTGTATTTGTGGATGTAATTTTAAAAAGCATTATGAAAAATTGAGACTGTTTGCTTCATTGCTCCTTGCAGTTGAAAGCGGGATATTTCTGGTGTCTCAAATAATTCCGATAGAATCTGAAAGGTGTGAAACTTGGTGTGAATTTTGATCACACCATGGTAAAAAAACAGACTGCCATAGCTCTGAAACCGACGGATTAATGAAATTGAGTATTGAAAACATAGAAAGAAATTGTGAAAATTTTTCTGAATAATAATGAAACAGCTTCAAATTTAACGAGAGAGCTGTAAAAAATATATTCATATTCATGAAACAGTTGTGAAAAATTTTGAAAAAGCTGTTAAAAATGACCCCGCACTGTTTACAACCCAGTAATAAAATGTTATATTATTAATTAACAGAGTCGTACCATGTAAAAATATCACATCGCGGTTGCGGGAAGGGGGGGGGGGGAGGGAGGTTTGAGGGGATATGAACAAAAGACAATAAAATTTCTTTTTCAGGTCGAGTCCGAGTTCTACGGATTGGGTTCCGGTTTCCAAGAACTGCTCAAAGGCAAAGAACGCATCCTAAACATGACCCTGAGAGAACCAGCTCCCTCCACTATGATGAAAAAAGACGTGGACATGAAGAAAACGTACGTGATCAGGGTTCAAATTCAGTTAGAGAAGGTCGAAGATTACGTCAAATGGGATATCGAGAGGAATGAAAACATCATTAGAATTGCAATTGGTCATCGCACACAGTGCTCCACTCATATGAGATATCAGGTGAGAGGTTTAAAATTTCCGGAGGTTGAGGGTTCGAGCCCCAGTGGGAATCAAAATATTTTCTATCAGACAATGCCCCAATCCCTAATCGATACACATGATAGTTATCTAGGAGGCAAAATTCTTTGAATCGTATTGCACTTTTTCATGCTCGGGAATTTAGATAATTTGAAAGTCAGCATAGAGAATTTTGGTTAAAGAAACAGCTAAATCTGATCAAGTTGAATCGTGTTAGATTCCAATCATGTCATCAGTAATGACACTGACTCTATCAGATGTAATTCCAACACTAAGCCCAGACAAGATGGCTATTTTTGTGTCCGGACAATAAAATCTCTGACAAACCAGTCAAACAAAAAAGTATCCAAGTAGCAAAAAAATACATTTCGAGAAGAAATTTTCGAGAGTTGTGAATCAGATATCAAAAACTAGATCGCTGAAAAAAAAATGAAAGCATGAGTACTAACAGCAGAAAAAAGAGCAGGCATAATGTATTGAGAGATAAACATATGGACACAGAGAGTAAATTGTGTTTCAATTGATAACTGGTGAGGCGAAGTTGAGTTCAGATAACCCTTAAGAAAAAAATAGAGCTAATAGAGATCTTTATTGTCAAATGGATATAAACTACCAGAAACGTTTTTAAATTTAGTAGGATAGTAACAATATCTTCAAGGGGCTAACAAAACTACATCAGGAAGAAAAAGTCCATCTGATCTTTCGTGAATCGTTTGGAGTTTATTTAACTTATAGAAAAAGCGAAAATTATGACCAAAAAAAAAGACTAAAAATTGCATTTGCTACGCCAATGGTTACAACTTTGATGCTTATAAAAAGTATGGTTGCATGACAATTTAATGAATGCCATTTTACCCAATGCTATTTGATCTTCTCGCTCAATTATCCCATGTTCAAATTTGATAGTTTCATATCAAGTCCAACGGTTCATTTAATTATACAGTCGGCTGAACAATCTGTTGATTATGAATTTTGAAAGGAGGCAACGTTTCTCTCAATCGGACATTTTTTTTGAGGATAGAAGACTTCAGGCAAATTAGAGTTTACAAAATAGCCAAATTCAATTTTGAAAATTTGAAATTAAAAGCAGAAAATTGGATTCTTTTGTAATCTCTTGAGTTGTTTTTGTAAACCATTCTTCTTAATTCATCAGAACTTTGAGTTTTTTCAAAACCGTTGATATGTAACAAAAGGTTTCACGGAATGGAGATCATAAAAACCAAATTTGTTATTTAAAAATAAAGATTGATTTTTTTCTCATTTTTTGTTTGTTTTCCTCACGTTTTCAGGGCAAATTGTTCCAGCTAACCAATTCTAGAGTAACAAAATACGAAAAAAATTGAGGATAAGTGATTAAATGAATCAACAGTATGAAAAATTCAAGATAAATTTTAAAAAACTTTTTTAAATCAAATATTAAAGTTTCCCACTATTTTGTATTTTTATATTGGTCTTCGAACTCATCTTTTGCAGTCTGAATGCGTTCTTCTAAATTGAAAACCTGAATAGATTAATACTAGCGAAACTCTTCACATTAAAACAATCAGTTTTGTTAAAAGTTGATTTTTTTTCCTTTCCAGTTCACATAAAAATTAATGAAACATTCCATTTCTTTAAAAATACTTCCCAGAATGAAAAACAACGTACTCATTACTGATCAAAATTACTCCCCAGTTGTAAGAACAGCAGCCTTTAAGGAGAGCCTTTAACATTCCCTTTCATGTCATACCCAAGTAGAGCAGATTGCAGAAACACTGTCATACATCTGAAAAAATTTAGAAAAATTTGCTGCAAAATGTGGTTTAGAGTTTGTTGAGCTCCATAAACTTGTTTAATAAATCTAGATTCAAAATATTTTTGCTAGTTTTATAGAAGTGAATTGGACTATTGTGCTCATTCAACATTGCGCTGAAAAATGATTAAAATCAACGGTGACAAACCATGGTTAAAGATTGGTTATCGGAAAAGAGATAAATAAAAAGTTTATGTTATCGGTGTTGATATTTGTGTGTTCGTGTCTAAGTGAGTTTGTGTGTGGTTGTGGTTGTGTGTGTATATTAGGAATACTGGTGTTTGTAATGTTCTCTCTGTGTATAAGATAGAATGAGAAAGAGAGAAATAAGTTGCTCTGAGAGAAATTTAGTTCCTTAAAATGTTGGACACCGATAGATTCAGAGTGCAGAAATTGTCAGAAACCCTGAAAGTAAAGAAAAACGTTTTATTTGTGACAAAATGCGACGTTATATTGTCCAAAACCAATTTTTTTTCTCAATTGTTTTTTGTTCTCTACCAGATTTTTGAAGCTTTGAAAAATTGATGGTTTCATTATGCTCAAGAAACATCAAAAATGACAAAAAGTTGTCGAATAACTTCAAA
This sequence comes from Convolutriloba macropyga, assembly GCF_964194025.1. Taxonomy (NCBI): domain Eukaryota; kingdom Metazoa; phylum Xenacoelomorpha; order Acoela; family Convolutidae; genus Convolutriloba; species Convolutriloba macropyga. The sequence continues at coordinate 28,314 of NW_027449504.1, read as the reverse complement.
AAGTGTTCTTTCAACGTTTAGTGCCAAAACCATAATTAATGATACATTTGGCTCAACAAGTCCACGCTTAGTTATTTAGAAAAACAAAGAAGACCTAAATGAATGGTGACGAGCCTTGAGTAAAGATCAGTTGCCAAAATTTGCTTAATTGTTTTTTATTGGGATTTGTATTTGTATGCTGGTGTTTGTTTGAGTATTGTGTGTGTTTTGTGTGTGATGTGTTTGTTTGCAAAGTTTGTCTGTGTCTTTCAAATTTCCCTCCGCTTATCTTTTTGGAATACGTTAAAGAGCTTTCATTATTCGTCTGCCGAAATTAGACTGCATTTTTGGTTCAAACTGTATAAGTAATTTTCTGCAATACATATTAGATGCCTTTGAATGCTGCCAACGATTTCTCTGACAGAATTTATTGTTTATTTTTGCTATCTTGAGATGCATATTGGAACATACTGTGCTACGCACAGACTCCTACGAGCCATCTTGTTTGTTTTTTTTCTGCCTAGTTAACAGCGCAGAACAAAGTGACATGAACAAGTATATACTTCCTAAAAATCATTTTTGTAAGTAATTTCTTCAATTTGATGTTCTATTTTCCTTTTTCTTTTTTCCTCTCAGGCAAGCCGCGGCAACAGTGTCAAATTTTGTTTGAATACATGTTGATAAATATGTATATAAGCAATTTTAATGCAATGGATTTTGTCTGTTAAATCTATTCGAAAATTTTAAACCTTTTAGTTGTTGAAGTAGTCAATTCTTTGTTCCACTAATTTACGATCACCTAATTATCAAGTATTTAACACCAAATATTCTGCAGAGTTCATTACCTTTAACGCAGAAGTTCAATGGTATAATCAAAAAAATTTTCACAGCATTTAATCTAGAACATCTTTTATATTTGTTTGACGGTGTATTATTAACGACTATATTACAATTTTCGCCAAATTAGAACAAAAATTTTGAAGCCGTTTTGATAACAATTTTTCAATAATGCTAATGATGCGTGAAAATGACTTAGATAATAGTTTAATTAAAATAAAGGTGAGCACGTTTATTCGTGTGGTAATTAACAAATTTTATTTAATTATACAGTTTCGGATTCTTGATTTATAATTTAGTGTCAATGGTTCACTTCGAACTGCGGTTATTGAACTGGAAATTGATGATAGAGTACTAAAAACTGCTTTGGCGTTGAGGATTACGAAAAAGTAGTTGGTTTGGAAATGGACAAAAAGTAGCCTGGCTGTAAACTAGCTCCGATAGTATTTTTTTGGTCTATTTTGTTGATGAGTTAACTACTTGGAAGCTTAACGCAAAGAGGCAAAAAAATATACGTTTAATATCGTTGTTTGTCAAGTCAGAGCTGAAATCATTCCTAGAAAATCATTCAATTGACTATCGTTAGTGTTAAATCTCCTAGGTTGAGGTGCGCAACCCAATCCAGCTTTGATTAGAATGAATTGGTTTGCCCAGATGTACAGGTACAGCACAGAGTACTGTCAGAGTCTGGAAGCTACTCTACCGTCTGGATAAAGCTTGATCAGATCTGGCTTGGGTCGAATCTTGAACTGGGCTCGTGCAGTTCTCTACGTTGCTAAGAAATGAACAAAAAAAATCTTTAAATATTAATTAGGTTTTAAAACACCACTGATCCGATAAATGACTCGCAAATTTGATACTTTTGTAGCAGTAGAAATACTGGATGTACACCTCCAGCCAATCAGAGACTGAGAAGACACTATTATCTTTTATATAGCGCTAACTCAACTAGCTGTAGTCAGTCTATCAGTTAGATACACCATTTCTATACTCTTGACTCCGGTGTTGTGTTGTATTACCACCGTATTAATAGAAGTTTATCTTCAGTGTTTTACAGAGTCGATTAGTCTCAGAGATATAGGTAAGCCTACTTCGCGCGCAGAAATAAGTAGCCCTAATTCTTTATACCTTAAGGCTGTAAAAGGAGCCCACTTTGGGTCTGCCTTGTTTTTCCAGATTTTCTGATTAAAAATTTACCGATTAATAGATCCTAAAATAGAGTTACCTTTTTCAATCCAATTTATGTCCAGGGCCCGAAACAAATTTTATCTAATCCAAGCTGGCAACTGTTTTAGGTAACGGAGGGTGACACGTACAACCTTCAGATGACGTTGAACGTGGTCACACGCGTGAACGAGACCAACTGTGACAGATTGCAAAGACATATCGTCAAGTCAATCCAAAGTCAGTTCAACGCACTCGCCATTCACGTGCTCTCCATCAACGAAATTACACACTGTGCCTATTGCGAACGACTCCTACACTCCTCCGCCTCAGCCGCTACAGCCAATCCCAACTCATCCACTTCCACCCTCGCAGGCGTCGGTTCGAACCCCGCACTCTCCGATACCTCGTTCACCCATAATTCATTCACCAACGATCATTACATGAACAATCATGCGTCGAGCAACAACAATAACCCTTACGCAGTACCTACAAGTCCAATGAAAACCTCAACCAGTTCAAGCGAACAGTGGCAGGGTAAATAACGCCTCTTAGAAAAAAAATCAACAAAACAAATCACCGCCAAATTTTGAGAAAATAATTACTTCAACAATTGGTTATAACAAAAGCAACTAACACACACGAGACTTGCCAATAATACTCTGAGTCGAAAGTATTACCACAGATTCATACAAAAATGTCAAACATAAGTATCACAAGATCACGTCCATACTCCAAAAATGGCCCCAAACTCTTTATTTTCTGGCGAAACTTTCTGAAAATTTCCCTACACAAAGCCGAAAACATTTTGTTTCAACTCTGCTATCTCAGTTTTAACAGTTCAAAGACATTGACCTCATTTTATTCAAAGTTCTCAGATTTTCAATGAGAATTCTGGCTCAAGATTTTTTTTCAAAAAAAAAAATATTTAAAAAATTGGTCAAAATCTTAGAATTGTTGCGGATGTAATTCCGCTTCTATTTTTAGGCATTTTGCTCTGCATAATTCACTTTATTGATGCTTAACTGTCACCTGAATTATATTTTAATTAGTGTACTTTATATACATGCTAATTAATCCAAACTTTGCTAACTTTTGAACTAATTTTTGATGAAAAATATTAAGTTGCAATTGAAGGCGAGTTGGAAGTACTAATTAGAACATTGCAATTGAATTTGGTTTTAAAAAGAATATTACAAAAGGAGTTAACTAAAGATTAGTGTTATTCGGTTATAGTGAAGCCATGAAGACAAACATTGCTAAGAAAACCCCACCTAATTTTAGATAGGAAATAAAACCCAAAGGAAAAAAGCCCAAGAAAATAAACCACCACTGAAATATGAACTCCCATTTTAAATTTGAATATAATATTATAATATGTATAATTATATTATAATATGTTCGGTGGTGATAGTTTCATAGCAAGTCCCACGGCCGCTAGGACATGGCCATGCCGCGCGAGGGGGGTGGGTGGCTATGGCAAATGAAAAAAAGTTCAAAGTTCAATACAAGCATTTTTGAATTTCAGAATTATGATTTTACAATTTTTTGTACTTCATTGTCTTCACAGTTTTTGTCTTCATTTTTGTCTTCACTACATCGGTAGTCCCGAAAAGTGCAACGCAAGCGAACAGTCAATTTCGGACACTGGAAAAATGGGCGAATTTTAGCTAAATGCAAAAATCATTGACATGCAAGTGAACATATTAATGATTATTCAAAAATTTTTCAAACGTTCGATTGTGCGCAATTTTACGGGATCGGATTTATTTTCAAGTTCATTTTAGCGTTAAACTTGATCATCAGTTCTAACAAACTTAATTTTCAAGTTCAAAACCGAAGCCGTCAAGAAAAGCTTGGGCGTCACGAATTTAACAAATGCCGCGCCTTGAAGACTGCCATGCGTTGCCACGACCTGATTAGCCGACAGGTCGTAAGCCATAATCTTGTGACTGTCCGAATCACAGATGTAGAGGGAATTTTCTGCTTTCTGATCAGTACTCGGATTATCGGCTAGTTGGTGGTGTGTGTTGAAAGTTAGTCCAATGGGCCATTTGAGTGAGTGGGTTTGGGAGTCTAGCTTTGTAAGGAGGTATAGTTGAGGGGTGAAAATCAAGACAACAGCTTCGTTGGCGTTGCTGATGGCCACAATACCGGACCTAACAAAGAATGATATATATTTTATTGAGAAACAGACCAAACAAATTACTCGAGAGGTTTCATTATAAAGAACTGATATTTCTTCTGTTTTTTTTTAAAAAATTTTTTACTTACGTACTTAAGTACATTTTACTAAGTAAAAACAATCCATATCAACAAAAAGAATGATTGCTAGCATGTGGGTTTTTTTACTTCTCAGAACTCAAATTTTATCTCTTGGATCCGTTAAACAATCCCGCTTTGCTACCCAGTATACTATCTTGACTTCAGTCCGATTGTCAAAAAACTTTTTGGCAATTAAAGCAAAGAGTCTCTGACCCACTCTACTGAAGTTCATAAGAAGCCATGAGCTAAGAAAACCAAAAATTAGTTCCAAGTAACAAATATGACTTGTCTAGCTTCTCCTGTAAATAATAAAAGAGTTTGAAACTAAGATTTTATGAGTTATAAAAAATTATACGAGGCCATCAAATTTTTGAAAAGTAACCTCTGCCGCTCTGTTAAAAAATTTTCAACGCTAAAAACCGCAAATATTACAAAAACTAACCGCAAAAAATATACAGTAACTTTTACTGGTGAAGTAACGTAAGTGAATTTTTAATCGCTTATATGCACCTGAAAAAGATAAAAAAAACTAACTTTTTTTCTAAGTTTCTAAAGAAGCTACAACAGAATTGCTTGGCGGTTTTGAAACCTCCCATAAATAAGGGATCTCTGACTTTGAGACTGGATTGATTAGAGTTTTCATCTCATTTGCCGCAGAGAATGTATCAAAATCATTTTTGAATTGTGTACGTTGTTTTCGAATTATGTACGATCAAGGAGGCTGAGGAATGTGCATTCGCCCATAAATTTCTGAGCCCGCTCATCCCTATTTTTGACTTAATAGTCTACCGAATGAGAAGGAGATAAAAATTTTAAAAGTTCTTATTTGTTACAAAATAATTGGTGAATGAAATAAAAACCGCTGTCAACCCAAATCATTTAGTAAGGTGAATAATAACATATTAGATGACCGATTAGACTTGCCATTATTAAAACTATCAGACAAGACAAACAACAAAAATAACAACAAAAAACTTTATTTACATTCAAAACTGAATGTCTATTTTGATACCTCTCACAACCCTCTACTATGAATATATCGATTGTCCATAATTGACTTAACAAAAAAATACCATTCGAATATATAGTTCCCCCAACTAAAATGGATCGGGACGTTTATTATGTAAAAGTTATATGTCTGCCTTCTGTATGCTCGTTGCTACAAAATTCTTTAATAAAATTGGCATGTCAAGAGTACTATACAGAAATCAAAAATAAACAATGATTTTTTTAAAGAAAACCTATTTTTGCTGCCAATACTGCAGCTATGTGTGCATTTCAGTGAATATTTCCTGTGAAAGTGAAAGTGAGTGTGATTTTTTTATCACTTCCAACTCATTTACCTCAAATCTTACCTAGTTTCATCAAAAATTTGAGACGATAGAAAATTGTGCTAACTAAGCGGTGGAACTTTGTACGGTTTGCGGTTTTTAGCGATGAATTTTTTCACACATCTCAACGCATTCACGGCAACTCTCAAATCTTTCTTTTGCGGTAGTCTGGGGTAAAGATATTTGGTAAATTTGGAGGTGTTTTCTTGTAAGATTTGAGATTATTAGCGGTGAATTAGTTTTTGTCACCGCTGTCAACGCATTCACCGCTTTTCTTACATCTTTTTTGCATTGTTTTCTGCAGTGAAGATATTTGGTACATTTAGCGGCGAGTTTTTGTAAGATTTGCAATTCATAGCGGTGAATTTTTTTAATTCACCGCATTCAACTCATTCAACGCTAAAAATTGCAATTCTTACGTGTTTTCATCGCATTCACTGCAATTCTAACAGTTTCTAGCAATATTTAGCATTTACGCCTCGACCCGGGGTTTACTCTTACTATCGATCGTTTTGCATTAAAAGGGACGACTGACCTCGGATCTTGTGTGACATAATGAACTTGCTGCAACCCGTGAGCCGTTCTATTCATGATCTGGTTGCTCACACAGTCGTACAAACACAACTCGGGTTTAGAAACACGAGCAATTAGGAGTACTCCGGCAGACAGAGCCATTTGATTGGCTACTTCGCGGGCATTCGGGTCTTCGTTCGTGGTTTGTTGAGTCGCAGTGGGCTGTTGTTGTTGCTGTTGCTGTTGTTGTTGATTTGAGGCTAGTGGTGATGGTTGAAACAAAGTGAGTGAGAATGCGCACGTCTTTAAATGACACACCTTTTCAACCTACAATCATAAAAGAGTTTCTTAAAAAATCAAAGAGTCACTGCAAATTAAAAAATTTATACGTTTATCCCTATAGACCCCCGTCGAAATTACAGCCCCCCTTTTGGAATGATGTTTACCATAATGGGGGAGGGCTATAAACGTACCATGGCCAATATCCTGGACCTAAAGTCGACCATGACCAATATCGGTCAACCTAAACTCGACCATGACCAATATCGGTCGCCCTAAAGTCAACCATGACCATTAAGGTCGACCTAAAGTCTGATCATATCCATTATCGGTCGACCACTGTCTTTCTATACCCGATATCGGTCGACCACGGTCGTTTTATAAGTCGATCTCTCAACTGGGGGTTAATGGCCACAACGCGGGGAGCTCTATAATACGGAGCGCGGGAGCAAATGCCTGTATCAAAATTATTTACAAAGAGAGTAAAAATTTTACTAGAGCCATAAAAATTTCACATGACCTAAACTGCATGTCAAAACACAACGTGCCATTTAAAAATTGAGGAAAATTGTACAGCCCAAAACCAGCAATTTAGCAAAAAATGATCGGCAGATTTTAAGTTGATGAAAACTAAAGTGAAAAGTGCAAAAACAGACGAAAAATGCATAAAGTTTACTTTATCGGATATAATGCAAGGTCTCTTGGAACAAACCGCGACAAACTGCGATGTCAAATCGGAAGTTACAGTAAAAATCTGAAAAAATTTTATTACAAATTTGAAAAGACATTTAATATCTTCTAGACGTAAAAATTCTAGCTGATTATCCCCCTATTTTCAAAAAATGTGGAAATAGTCGAATTGCAGAAGGCTGAGTAACGTAGGTCGAAACACTGTTTTTTTGGAAACTCCATTTAAGACTGTGTGATACCTGATGTATATTTATTTCCTTAATTTCATTGATGCAGTAAATCTTATATGATGTCCTAAATTTAGTTCATTTATTTTAACCTTCAATAATTTGTTCAGTTTGTATCTTATGATCTTTCGTTAACTGTCTGCTTAGTTTCCCGCTCCGTGATCAGACATGTCTGATCACGCATTCACGTTGCTCTTGAATGCTTTATGTTTTACGATTTCATTCTCTTGATATTCTGCAATTCAAATCAGTTCTGCAAATCTACTTTTGAAATCCCGCTCCGCGAGTGAACACAAGTAAATTGAATTTGGATCTCGCACCGCGAATCGCCAATTAATATTCTTTCCGCATACTTGCACCGCAAATCACTACGCTAAATAGATTAAGTACGACATGGCGCAGTCAGCAACCAAAAGAACACCCCTTGGAATTGACCCTTTCTGGGACAAAACAAAGCCGGATCCCCCCTTCGCTGGGAGAAGTGGAGGGTACAGTACAAACTGGCACTCTTGGCCAAGGAAAACATCATGATTGACCCTCTATCTACTGTTAACTTTTGGAAGATCGTGGAGGAAGCCTTCATCCGCCCACGTAACATAACGTTTGACCGACATGTTTTCTTGATTACAAAACAGGTTAGGGGAGAAACAGTTGAACATTTTTACGGTAAACTAAAAGAATTGGCGGAAAACTGTGATTTTGAAAACAAAGAGGAGACCCTAATTCGAGATGTTTTCATCACCAATCTGATTGACCCTGAAATCCAAAAGAAACTCTTAAAACAAACGGTAGAATCGCGACAGGCGTTAGAACTCGCAATTAATATGGAACTCGGGATGCGGAATCAACATCAGATACAGCAACATAATAAAATCGTTGTTCCGGCAAATGTTAACGCCGTTCAGTTTAATAATAACTCATGAAAACCGTATTGGCAGAACAATAACAATGTCTCAAAACAAAATAATCGATCAACACTCTATTGTTCCAATTGTGGCGGAGTTTGGCTCCCAAATCATCGTGAAAAATGCATTGCTAAAGGGAAAACGTGCAATAATTGCGGGTTACTAAACCACTTTGCAAAGGTGTCTCGTAAACAACTGAAGAACACAAACACAAAGCCGCAAGACTCTAAGACAAAGATGGTTCGTGTGGTAGACGAAGAGCCACACTCAGAGGACTCTGTAAATTTCGTTCAATCAGCAAAACTCTACGAATCAGACTACAGCAGTGGAGAGGAGGATAACACGGTCGCAATGATTGAAACTGCGGTAGAAAAAGTCGAACCACTCAATATGCCCCTCAAGATTGGCAATGTCAATACAACCCTACTCGTGGACTCCGGGAGTGCATGCAGTATACTTAATCATTCACTCGCGTCACAAGTGGTACAAAGCAGCCACCGTGCTTTCTGGATTCATGAATCAACACCACCACAACTACGGACCTTTTAAAATGAACCTATACAAGTAGAGGGGAAGATCCAAGCCCCTGTCACAAGCAAAGGCTGGGCATGTGATACAGCCAACTTCACAGTCGTAGCCGACGGTTTAAAGTCCTTAATAGGTCGTGATTTGTTCGACCAACTTGGACTTGCTGTAACTCAGTCTACATTTCTAAAAGGTAACGTTATCAACAACATTGCATCTCCTGGATTTAAAGAACAGATAGCCAAAACTTTTCCCGGTTTGGTATCACGTATTGGAAGATCAAAAAGTCATGTAGCAAAATCTAAATTGCATAAAGATTTTCAACCTAGACACAAAAAGGTAGACGTATTCCCATCAATCTCCAAGACAAAGTTATGCGGAACTTAGAAAATTGCTAGCTGAAAAACATATTATAAAACTTTCAAGTTGTCCAGATAATTATTTTATATCACCCATTGTGGTTACGGTTAAAAAAAACCAAACGATAAAGCTTGCACTGGATTCAAAAGTTTTAAATAAAGCTATTCACAAGAACAAATATCAGAGGCCAAACATTGATACGCTAATCGAATCAATATCTCAACAAATAAGTGCTCCCGCGTCGCAAAACATCACGTACTTTTCTACAATCGATTTGAAATACGCATACAGCCAATTAAATTTGGACACTAATACCGCTAATCATTGCAACTTTAATATCATTAGTCGAGATATGACTGGCACTTATAGATTTCAAACAGGATTCTACGGACTTACAGATATGCCAGCTGAATTTCAAAAAGCTATGGACTACACTCTAATTGGTTTGGAAAATACATATTGCTTTTTGGATGATATCCTGATAGTTAGCAAAGGTTCTCTGAATGATCACAAAAGTTATGTAATAAGATGTCTCCAACGTTTAGACGACGAAAATCTTAGGATAAATCTTCCTAAATGTCATTTTGGTAAATTAGAAATCGATTGGCTTGGGTATCAAATTTCACAATTGGGTATCTCGCCTCTCGAATCTAAAACAGCTGCGATTTTTTGGCTCTTGAAGCCCCGAAAACTTTAAAGAAACTGTGTTCATTTTTGGGATCTGTTCATTACATTGGAAAATTCATCCCTAATCTCGCTCAAATAAGTCATCCTCTCCGCCCGTTACTGCAAATTTCTTCGAAATTCATTTGGACAGCGGAACATGAGAACTGTTTTAAAGAAATTAAGACTCGCATAGCGAACGCAACTGCAAATAGTCACTACAATCCGCAACTCGAAACACGCGTAAAATGTGACGCGTCCCGTTCTGGCCTTGGCGCTGCTCTTGAACTATTAACGGTAGATGGGTGGAAACCAATTGCATTTGCGTCTCGATTTTTAAATTCTTGCGAGGAACGCTATAGCTTAAATGAACTTGAACTTTTGGGTGTAGTCTGGTCAACAGAATATTTCAAAAATTATCTATATGGAAAACATTTTAAAGTGATTACAGATCATCGCGCACTTCTCTCAATTATGAAAGAACATAGATCTAATAAGTCATATAACAGTAGATTGACCCGCTGGGTCGATCGCCTCCTTCCATTTCAATTTGACAATGAACACCTTCCTGGGGCAAAAATGGGTTTGGTAGATTATTTCTCCCGAAATCCGTCTCAAAAAGCTAAAAAGATTTCTACATACGACGAAGAATTTATTGTTGCAAAACTAAAATTAATCTCGAAATCTATTAACGCATTAGAGTTAAATACCAAATACTCCGCATCACATTTACACTAGTTATTAACACATCACACTCTCGCTCTGCAAAACACATCTAAAACTAAGCTACATGAACTCGCACCGCAAATTACACCTAAATTTGAGACCGATACCAATTCAATAATGTCAATTAGCACTCACGCTACCTGAGTAAGCGAACATGTATTTAGCAATTCACTCGCCCCGCGAGATCAAGCCTCAAATAGTATTTGTCAATTAAACAATTTAAAGTGTGTAACACCCGCGTCACAAAATCCACTTTGCACCTCTCTCGCTCTGCAAAACACCAGCAACAGCAAACAATTAATCCAAATTAGGAATAAAGTGACATTCGCGCAGCGCGAGCATCAAATTACTCAATCACAAATCCCGCCAATTAAATCACATTCCACAAAAAGCTCTAAAAGTCATCACCCAAAATTAAAACCAGTGCTTTTTGCCCCTTGTAACTCTAGAAATTAGCTGCATCCTCCTAAACTCAAAAATTTTAATCACTCACTGTCTGTATCTAAATACGTCAACTCAATAAATAGAAAAATGCCTTCTAAAAAGAGAATAACCCGAGTTCGATTTAACGATGCCTCCCGCGCAGCGGATCAACAATCCACAAGTGGAAATACAACTTGCCCCGCAAGTACGCGATCCAATTTGCCAAACAACTCTCGCACGGCGAATCAAACAACACAAAACTCAAGCACATCCCGCGAAGCAAGTACGCCACTTAATACTACCCCAACATCCCCAACCCATTCATCAAACGCCAGCATCCCATTAACCCCGAGCCCGCATGTACCCACCTTCGAGTATATAGTGTCGAAAATATTTAACAAGTCACTAATAGCTTCGCTAACCAGTAAAGACGCGGTATTAAAAGAGGTCAGAGATTGCATTTTGACCAACAACGAAAGCCGTTTAAAAGCAATCAATCCCGATATACACTCATATTGGAGGGACCTCCACGTGCGTTCCGGGTGCGTTTGCATAGACGAACGAGTGGCTATTCCGAACGTGCTACGCGAAGCGCTCATTGATGACATTCATTCAAGCCACCCGGGCACCTGGGGTTTGATCTGTATGGCTATACATTGCTGGTGGCCTTACATGCACCGCGAGTTAATCGTCAAGGCCACTGAGTGCAAACCCGGTACGGTAGTCAGTAAGAATCTTAAATCAGTTATTCCCGCCAAGCAATTCAATCCCCACATACCATGTGTAGAACCAAATCAAGAAATTCAAATTGATTTTGGGGGACCAATTTTTGATGAAAAGGGCAGTGAAGTGTGCATTTTGGCAGCAATTGACTGTTTCTCTAATTACCCAGCTGCATATATTTATGATAAAGCTAATGGACCGAACGTTCTGAAGTTTTTGGACATGTATATTGAAACTCATGGAATCCCAAGATCTATCCGTTTAGACCAAGCAAAATGTTTAGTCGGAAATCAAGTGAAGACTTTTTGTAACAAAAATAACATTGAAATTATCGAAGCGCCTGTAAATGATCATCGTGCTATCGGGTTGGTGGAACAACTGATTCAAACAATTAAGAATAGACTTGCATGTATTAAAGAGGAGAAATTATCTACACGCGCCTTTCATGTAAAGCATGCATTAAAGATAATAATTCACCGATTGCGAATATGTGAACAAAGAACAACAAAGACCTCGCCTTTCAAAGCACACTTTGGAAGAAAGCCTAACACCCCGCTAAGCGTGATAGCAACTAAGCCCAATTTGTTAAACTTGACGTACAAAAATTTTATAAATCATTATTTAGACGAGGACACAGTGATGCCAGAGGAGATACTGCCTGACGATAAGTGGGTCAACGGATATCGCAGTGATATCGAGGTTGAGATTGGTATGACTCGAGCGAACACGGAAGCGAAGTCCAGAGAGCGGGCAAGTACAGTTGGAGAGCCAAGATTTTTGAAGACTAAGGCGATTCGCCCTATCCCCCTGAAGGAGCGCCAGGTAGAACTGAACCTCGCGAGAAAAGTGCATGGCAAGAGACGCTCGAAAAAGAATCTGGAAGGCTTATACGAGGTACTTGCTCCGTGATCCCATATACTCAAAGTAAGCCCCAAAACATCCACCATAAAGGAACCCGGAATACCAGTGGTAACAGTTCGCAATAGCGATATTGCGAAATTCGGTACGCAGTTGGAGAGACAAACACCACTGAAGGCTTATGCCGATCATAGGGGACCTAGATCTGGCGAGAAAACTGTGGAGGAGCTGATTCACAGCCATATAAAGGAGTTCACTCGAAAACAAAAGAGTGATAAAAAATGAAACATCGAAGGAGAGAACTGGGCAGCGGGGTTTCGTCTACGAAATCCAATATATCACGCGCGATGCAGGGACGAATCCCGAAAAAACCAAACTTTTCCGCAATGCGAAACCAGCAAACAACAACTTCACTTAGCAAGCAACACGCATCGACATCCACTGATCCGGCTCCAGCACCTCAAGATACGCGAACTTCAGATCGCACTCGTCGAAGCCCATCCTATTATGGATTCGAAACTTCCCCGCCAAATTCTGATATCCTGCCTCCACCAAAGCGACCCCGCCGAGCGGGAGATGTGGAAAATTTCGCACCACCAGATACTATCATAGAGTCAGTGCAACAAATCGCTGAAAACCAACCAGAGGAATCAAACGTATCTCCTTGGCTTGGCCAGGTATCACGACCCGCACCTCGAAATACGCCTCTACTCTACCAAACGCTGGTACGATCGACGACGGCACTGGATGCGGAGGAACAGAACTCAGATAATGAAGAGTGGAATATATAAACTAGTTTAAAACTGCAAAACACTTCATATTTTATTAATTACCGTATTTTTAGCTATGATAACCAGTACATATATTGATATTATCTATTTGACCGGAGACCTTGTATTAATTTGTAAATATTGTTATTATTTATATTTCGAAAATTGTATTCTACAATTTTTCTTGATGCAAAGGGTATGTGATACCTGATGTATTTTTATTTCTTTAATTTCATTGATGCAGTAAATCTTATATGATGTCCTAAATTTAGTTCATTTATTTTAACCTTCAATAATTTGTTCAATTTGTATCTTATGATCTTTCGTTAACTGTCTGCTTAGTTTCCCGCTCCGTGATCAGACATGTCTGATCACGCATTCACGTTGCTCTTGAATGCTTTATGTTTTACGATTTCATTTTCTTGATATTCTGCAATTCAAATCAGTTCTGCAAATCTATTTTTGAAATCCCGCTCCGCGAGTGAACGCAAGTAAATTGAATTTGGATCTCGCACCGCGAATCGCCAATTAATATTTTTTCCGCATACTTGCACCGCAAATCACTACGCTAAATAGATTAAGTACGACAGACTGAAATGCAGCATAATGAACATTGTGCCTTTTCCTAGAAACTCATCTATTTTGTTCGTGATTAAGATACCTTTGAATTTTCAAGTTTGCAAATTGTTAGAACGTATTGAGAAACAGTTTTTTTTCTCACAGTAAGAATGGTTGCTATAATTATTCTAGCGATAGATTTGAGCATACTTCTTTGCACGCAATAAATTTACTTGTTTTGCGCGCGTTGTAAGTGGCTACCACATAAACTGGAACAGAAAAACCAGCTTTCTGTAATCAGTATCGGATCTATAGATCAATGCTACTCTCACAAAAAAGCAGCCTTGTGTCTCATACAAAAAAATATAAGAAATCAATTTTATAGCCCACATTTTTTTTTGCTGCATCGAGGGAGGGCATATACAAATTTGGCTGTAAAAATTGAGCAATTTTGGCAATTATTTTAGTGAGTTTAAGAACTAAGAAGCGCACTAATAAAAGACACTAATAAACGAGAATCAGTGGACAACTACAAATGCCAATTGCTAAAAAATGGACACAAAATTTACCCACCATAGCAACAAAAGATATATAAGAACAAATTAAAATTTTATTGCGACGAGGAAAACCTTTCAGCAACCAAATGGGTAGGCTGAGTTTAACGTCTTCTTTTAGATTATGGTTACGCTTGCCGTGTCAACATCAGTTGCCCACTGAAGTTCAAAAACAATTATAAAATTTTCTTTCTCTTTTTCCTGTTTTAGCTTAAATTGAACGGTTGCCATAAACTTTGAACTAGTTGCGCACATATGTTCACTGTACTTTTGAATCAATATTTTTTATCAAGTATTGAAAAATGAGTTTATGATTGGTTCAAAAATTGCTAAAATTTTCTTAATTGTTTATAAATCATCCGGTACTTTAAAATTATACAATGATGTCCTGCTATGTATTCAAACTGAACTTTTATCTAAGATTTCTGTTACCTCTAAACAACCTCGTTGTTGAAATATTTTGGTAATTTCTTGACAAGACCAAATTTAGCAAAAAATTGAACCGTTTTTAATAACTGTTCATTGCTTCCAAAAAAGCAATTTGCTCCATGAGAATACGCATATTGAACCAGAAAAAGTTTTTCTGGGAGTTTCAGAGCCAAATTCTTGAACAGTTTTACTATTTCCATAAGGTATATGTTTCCGTGATCAAAAACAAAGTCATGAACAACTTTGTTTACAAAAATGACAATTTATATCTAGTACGCGTTCATTCAATCATTAGATTATCATCAATGTGTGAGTCAAATTACCAAAATTAATATCGAAGAAGTATTAATACAACCTATTTGACTGAGGCAATAGAATTAAAAAATCACAAACACAATTCTCACAATTTTTCATTAAGGTATTAAAGGCAGTCATTTCATTTGAGCGTATGTGATAACAATCCTAAGTGGGCCACAAAAAATTTCCTCTTATATAAAAGAAAGTATTTCAATTAAATTTGCTCAACAATGATAAGATCGATAAAATCGAATGAGTCAATTTGAGTGAACGGTCTCAATTTACAGGATGCTTAAAAAATTTCTAATTTTATCTGAGCTGGCCACGTATAATTATACCGGCTTTTCCACAGAAATGTTGGAACAATAAGTTATTATTCTCACATAAAGCTAATTAAATTAAGTGCTTGACTGGAATGTAAAGCCTTTTCAAAAATTTAAAAAATTCTTAATAAAGGTGATTATATTTTATCGTTTTTAATAAAAGTTAGGTGAATTCATCTGACCAACCTGAGGACTTTCCCCAAGCACCGTCAGTGCATAAACACCTTCCAAGGACTGCACTGAAAAGTACAGCACGTTATGTCTGAACTCCAACCTCCATGGCACCGAATGTACCTCAATATTGGCCTGATGATGACCTTGTAACGAAAATTGAAGAATAGACTTCGCATTTTTGAACGCCACGAATAAACGTTGACCTTCAACATCGTATGCGATATCTCGAACGACAAGCGAGGCCAACGTCGCTTTTCTGAAGTGCTCGGTCTGGGCGACTTGATTCGGAGGAACAACCCTGGGTTCCGACTGGTCATCGGACTCCTCGGCTATCGTTGAGATGTCCATTTCAAATTCGGACCGTATGCTAGGCATGAACAACTTGTAACCAGCGCTCTCGACCGCCCGTTCAAACAATTTTGAAGCTTCGTTTGAATCGTTTTTCCATGACGTCATCTCCACTAGTTTCGGCAGTTCATATTCAACAGCCGAGAGAACGTCGGTTTCATCAGTTAGAAGTCGTGCGTTCTTCGTCAGTAGTTCCTGACAAGTTACCATATTTGGATGATTATGTAATCGCTCAATCTCGTATCTCAGGGACTGAGAATTAATCTGACTAGCTTCGATTTGAACTTGAACTCTATCGCAAACCGAAGTTAAGTTATCGATTCGTTGCAGCATTTGGCGTTCGTGGTTGTCTAGAATGTTGCGCAGTTGTTGAAATTTGGCAATTATTTTGGGCTTGGCTTCCTTTTGGAAATGAAGGCAGTTTTCTTTAAAGTATTCCAGCTCATCAGCGCGAACCTAAATAAATTGGGGAACAAATGGTTTTAAGGATTGGTATAACCACCCTAAAAATATCTGGATCTATTCTATTTTGCCCCCCCCCCCCCCCCAGCTTAGTGAGCATAAATTGTTTATGACCCGCAGGCGCACGTGCTATTTTCTTACAGAGTAACGTGCTATATGACAACATATAAATTGTAACTGGGGTTGTTAATAAAAACACTGGGGGTGGGGGCGAAACAGAATAGATCCAAATATCTTAATAAGAGGTGTTTGTTGAGACCTTGTGAATGTGATGGTAGTTGATGGAAAAACAGATCAATTGGTTTAGATGCTAATCTGGAAGAATTTCCTGTTGGAAATGGCTATTCACATATATAAATTAGGTCTTATTTCCTGTCCTTGTGTCCAAAACTGTTATACCATCACAGGATTTTAAAAGTCGAACCACAAATTGTGATTATGAATAGTAGCAGTGCTACATACAATAAAAAACTCAATCATTTTAGAACTATCTGATGCAATCCTACTGTGATATTGCTGTAGTCTATGTCGAAATAGTGAATCAACCAATCAGACTATGACAGCTTGCAAAAAGTATAAACCATCACTATGAAAAGCAGCGAATTTGTACTAGAAGCATTTTATTTTTTTCCAACTCTGCGAGGATACAACCCACTGGCTGCCGTTTCAAGCCCAGCAGCAGAGGAATAGCCGCGAACAACAACAAGCTCAGCTGTGCACAGTGGCTAAATGCTTAGCGATATAGCTCGAGCAGTTGCTTAGCTTATTTCCTCTCATTAGTAGTTTATACAATTATGCGCTATGTTACATAGTGATGACTGTAACTAAGTACATGTTTCCAATTCAACATTTCATTATCCACGCATATTTTTTAATCTAAAAGAGTTGCTTTGTATTTAAAACTTTGCGCAGAAAAAAACAGATTAATGATAACAATAAATTCAGATTTAGCCAACAAAAGTCCAAAGTCCAAAGTCTGAACTTGAGCAATGTGACATCACTTTATTGTGAGTTTGGTACTTTTTGTTTATTTTTTGTTGCATAAATGGGTACAGACTTGAAGCGCAATTATGCTCATTTTGTGTCTAAATTGGGTGTAATTGGATATGATCGTTTGAAATGTCGTCCAGTTTTCAATTGAATTCTTCTCTACTCTAACTAAATATTTACTATATTAAATAACTGCTATATTCTATTCTATCCGACGCAAATATCTATTTCATAGTAAAAGAGCTATTATAGGACTTTATAAACCCATACTGAAACCGGTCACATTCTTCAAATGCCAAAACAACGCAAAGAGAGTGAGTTGGACAAAAAACATAACAGCGTTGGCAAAAATACTAACACCCAGCGAGAACCCAAAAATCCCAAAATTATAACTATCATTACTTGCAGCTGTCGTTCTCTTTCCAGCCTGACGTTGTTCACGCCCTCTGCGACCCTCACCAATTCCCCCCTCTGTTCATTGATACCTCTGTACAGGTGCCCACAGTGGCCCAGCATGCACTAAATAATCACAGGTTAATCATTGGTTGAAAGATTGGTTGACTGTATTTTCAGCCTTTTGAAAAATTTATTATTGTTATTATAGAACAAATTTTCCCACCCCCTATTTTTTGCACCTTCATTATAGTATACACAAAGTGTTAGATTGATTATTTCAAGCTAATTTTTTGGGTACAGAAACAGTTAACAGTGCGTAAGCACGCCTCGAGCATGACTTAGTTCACACATGGAATTGCAAATACAAACTTTTGTTCACAGCGGAGAGGAAAGAGTTCCGAGTCAGAAACAAAAAGTGGACTAACGTTAGTGCAACATTCTTCCGAACAGTCCACGCAGTAGTAGCGCACGAGGTCCCGATGTGTTTGGCAGAGCTTCGGGTAACATCTGGCGTTTGACTGGTCAACGAAAGTATGGAATTTCGTCACTTTGTTGATCAAATGTGCGACAATACAAGTGTCAATAATGAAACCTGATAACATTGACGACCGATAGACATTCATAATAGAATTTCTAAAAGTCTCGAAAAAAGACTAGTGCCACCAGACCAGTCTCCAATCGACCGTCGTCTGGTGTAAAGGTTCCAGAGCTCAAATAGGCAGTGGTTCGACAACCCAAAAGACGTAGTTACGTTCGGCTGTACAAGCGTATTTCACGAAATGTTAATCCTTTTAATCCTTTTGCCGCTCATTTTACGATTTAATGTTTTAAGATTGCTCAAATGAGGCATTATACTGCAAATAATATGCCGCATAATTCTTTGTGGAACTTGCTTCGGTCAAAAATATTTGGCGGTGGAAAGCTGTTTTTACTTTCTAACTTCCAGCTTAAAAGTGAAAAAAATTGACAAAAATTTCCATATAAGGAACCACCTTTTCGTCCACAAAATTTGAAAGTATGTTTCACGCGCACAATGTATTAACATAGGAAAGGTAAAATCTGGTAAAAAAACGAGTAAATTTACTCAAAATTTCGTACCGGTAGATTGCTCGTAATGTGGTAGAATGCTAGGAAATTCAGTATTTTTTCCTACCCTACATGAAATGGGGGCTATGAACTTTTTACCAGTATTCTTACTTGATATTATTAGATAGATTGTTATTAAGGTTAGAAAAATAACCATATTGGATCGATCAATAATAGAGAAAATAACTGCTCGGCAGTCCGAAGTTAATTTAGAAAGAAAAGTTATACCAAGCTGGTTTTTTTGTTGTCAATTGGGCCATTTGATATCTTTTCTTGAGATAAAAAGGGATGCCATTTGAAAACTTGCAGGATTTTTTAAAATCAATTCTTTATTTACTCCACAATAAAACAATAAAACCAAGCTAAAATTTTTGACTTCTGTTGCTTTTGGGTATCTAATCTAGATAATTTCGTTCTTACTTGATTCTGGCGATATTTCACTTTTTTCTGACAAATTTTTGCAATTTTTTCAATCTTGACGTTTCACCATCTCAAAAAAAATGACAGAAAAAAGTTTTGGTTTAAAAGTAATTGAATATCTTTGAAGACTTTTTAAAATGTTTTACCATACGCGTTGGGAACCTTATTACAACTTGATTATAAATGTAAAAAACCTCCACCTCCAAAAACATTTCTAGAACTAATAAAGCCTTTATCGCAACTCCCTATGTAAACAGAAAGTTCAACATCGACAATTTTTGACTGTTTGCAAATACTTTGTGAAAACTTTTCATTTACAACTTTTATAATTTTAAGTTCTATTACATCAGATGTCAGGAAAAAAGTGAAAACGTTTTGTTTGATCTCCATCCAGTCAAAACATGAGAGCTAAAAAGAGAAACGGGGAAAACTTTTGAGACAAATCTGAAATATTTTGATAAATTTGTTGCACTAATCTAAAGTCCAAAATTCAATTCAATCTTCAATATCAAACGGGCTACACTTTTCCGGCCAGAAACAACTGAAAAAACACTAGGATAACTGATAAAAAGATTTTACGCAGTGTATATGCTCCTCTCTAACATTTTGTAAACCTGATTCCTGAAGGGAATACAAAATCCTGTTTGTTGATCTCTCTCAAGATAATATCGTTATGCGATCTTTATACGGAGAGCGTTTTCAACAATAGTTCTTGCTTCTGGTGGTACAGAAATTGTTCTCTGCTTTTAGGTTCAGAAATTTTTGGCCTCTGGCGTTCAGAAAACTTTTTGTTTTTTTTTTAAATTTTTTTTTCACAAAAACTACAAAAAAATATCAAAATTTCAAGCAAAAACATTTGTTGTTTGCAATTTAAATATTAAAAGAAAACGTTTCACGTAGTCATTTAAAATGGCAAGGAGCAAAGACGGTCATATTTATGATTAATTTTTCTAACACAAATAAAAAACACCCCACATTTTTTGCATATTTGAACATTCCTATTGATTCAATGAAAAATAATAGCTGCATTGTGAACAACAAATTCAAATGTTAAATAGTACGAGCAAATGTCATGATAAATAACGAGGAAGCTGCTGAAAGCAGTGAAAAGCGCTGGTGGCATCAGTTTGTTCAAATAGTTTGCAGTAAAAATTATAGCCTGTAGAGCAATTGAAGTTATATTAACTTTCTGTCTAATGACACAAGAATCAAAACAAACAAGAATTGTATGGTGCCGAAAATGAAATTCAAAAAAATCTCTCATTTTGTCATAACGTGATCACAATATAACGAAAAACTGAAATATTTCAGGAAAAAAAAGACAGATATAGGCGGACATTATGCTTTAGCGCTGCAACAACGTTAGCCATCTTCCGAGAATTGAGATTCAAATACTGTTCGTTCATTTTCAATTCAATCTGTTTTGCAAATGATCAGTGGAAAATTAAACAAGATTCATGCAATTGCTTCACCAATGTCTGTATTAATTAAAATTTTCTATTTAGAAAAATAATTAAAAATTGCAATTGTCAGTGATTGCATCAAACGCATGATAAATTTTTGTGTCTTTCTTCTTTTATACTCCCCACACGCAATTAGAGCCCCACCCCGATTATTGTATAATTACTTTGATTGGGGGCTATAAGTTATATGACCACTAAGATTGGGGGCTGTATTTGGAAAGAACAAACTTTTCAATCAACAGTTAGTTTTAAAACCTACCTTCACACTCAACACACCACAGACAATTTACTTCTCCAACCAACGTGTGACTCACAAAGCCTGAAAAATCAAATTCATCGTCACAATTTGTACATTTTCTCAGGCCAGCTTTCCACCTTGAATTTGGCGAAGGGGCCACGTTACTTCCAGTCGTGCTACCCACACTTATTCCACTGTCGAGGTTAGCTGAAGAAATTGCCAGCCTTTCTAACTGGGGCATGTAGCAGTTACTCAATGTACTTCCAGAGGTATGCCGGTTAAAATTCATTTCAGGAGCGTGACCAAAATTTGAATTTTCACCGACTTGGAATCGCTGAATGTGATTGGCTGTCGTCGGACAAACCAATTCGGCCGAGTATTCTCCGAAGGCCGAAGATCCACCCGACTCGATTAATGAGTCATGACGAGATGACGGCGAACAATTTTGTTTGGCTTTCGGGACTTCCATTTTGCGGTTGAAAGCAATAAATCAGACTGCTAAAAACTAGCAAGCTGAAAGGTAACCAATTTATGAATTCTTAATTGACAACAAAATTGGCAGAAATCTGTGATAATTGGATTCTGCTCCTACATGAAAAGATGTTGACTCTATAAGACTTCAAATACAAGAATAGAAAAGCAATTTTCAAACTGAGTACTATAATCAGCAAGTTTTCAAACATTCTATTGTGCCATTTTGAAAACTTTTAGCTTTGTTAATGAAAATTCAAAAAATGGATTTATCAGTTTGCACCATTTAACTTTCTGAAGTCTAGATTTTATCAAAGCACAATGGTAAAGATTGAACTATTCAAATCGTTTTTCAACAGAACAACTAGATTTGTAATTAGTTATAAAATAAGAAGAGCTTTACAAGTTTTCGTGTGGTGTGTAGTTTTGCGTTATTTTTTCACACCACAATTTAATAGCTCTGGTCAAATGAAGTGATGAAAAATTACAGCATGAACAGTATTGGCTAGTTATTGGCTTCACATTAGAACGTACTATTCGTCAAATAGTCAAAGTTAATCACAAACACAGAAGTGACCAAAAATCAAAATGGAGGACCTCGTAAAATTTCCAAGAATATACAGTCCAAAATAAAAATAGCCCTCTCACATAATAGTCATCTCACCGTTATTAAACGACCGCGGGTGTCGTACGTGAACATCGGGGGGGGGGGAGTCCCCAAATTTGGGAATGTTGAAGAATTGGACCAATTCTGCCCCCCACACTTTAGGAGGCATATAAGTAGCTTTTACACCGCCCCCATGTGCGCGTGCTATTTTTTACATAGTAATGTGCTATATAATAACCCATAATTTGTAACCAGGGGCATGAGAACGGGGGGGGATTAGATCTGAAAAATTGAACATGCAATAATCCACAGTTTATTGATTACAGAGCAATAAAAGGAGAAAATTTAAGCATTATAGAAGGCCGCAACCTGATACTTGACAAATGTTGGGTTACGGGTTTTCGCAAGCGGAATAAAAAGCGTTTTTAAGTAAGTAGAAAAAAATAATTTCTCAAAATGAGAGAATAACAAGAATGATATTTTACACTAGAATTTAGAGATTTACAGGAGAGATCTGATTATTAGATCAAATAGGTGATTTGAATTTGGGGATGAAAAAGGACTCAAAAATCAGCTGTATATATACTCATTATCAGTATGAAAAAGTCAAGATACAAAACTAATCTTGGCACCATGATTTATAGTGGGGGTCGCAAGGGTTACCCAATATGGTTTGCTTCTGCAAATCAGTCGCATAGGGAACCATAAATGGAATACATTTGCACTTTTCTAAGAATTCATTCACATTTCCGGAGATATCATATTCATTTAATACATGCTCGGAAGATTTTACATCAATTAATCTAACTCTAATAATAATTATCTAGAATCATCAGTTTGAACCGAGTATTGATTCACAGCACCATTTCTTGAAGATTCATTTATATCAGTATTGGTGACTTGAATCAATTTACCTCAGTCAGATTAATTTGGTAAATTAAATTTTCTAATAATACTAAGTTTAAGTCTCCAACTTGAATCAAAATTCTAACACCCCCACTCAGACTTGAGTTGATTGCGTAGAGTCTGTTCCCATCAAAACTGCTCTGAATGTTTCCACTTTCGGAACGGGTAAAGAATTTGTGAAGATGTCCGCTGCCATTTTGTCTGTAGGAACGTAATGAATTGAAATAGTCCCATCATCCGTCTTGTACCGAATGAAGTGAAACTTTGTCGCGATGTTCTTGCTCCTCTTTTGCATGACTGGGTTTTGGCAAAGTCTGATACAACTTTGGTTGTCCTCTCCAATTGCTATTGGACGTTTCTGTTGGATGCCAAAATCCTCTAGAAGTTGTTTCAGGTAGAGTGCTTCCTGAACTGCTGCTGACATGCCCTGATATTCTGCTTCTGATGAAAAAAGAGCAACTGTGGCCTGCTTCTTGACACCCCAGCTGAGTGCTGCGCCACGTCCGTTGAGCTTGAAGTAATAGCCCGTTGTTGATTTTCTGTCGTACACATCTCCAGACCAGTCTGCATCACTATCACCCACTAAATCATAACTAGCCTCTTTTGTGTAATTAAGTTTTAAACCTTTTGAAACTTGAAGATATCACAGAAGTCGTTTTCCGCATAGCCAGTGTTGATTGGTAAGTGCGTTCATGTGCCTGGACAGAATGTTGACTGTGAACATGATGTCTGGCCTCTTCTGTTTGGTCAGATAAAGAAGTGATCCAACCAAGCTTCTGTAGATACTCTGGTCCACTTCTTCGTCCCCGTTCTGTGCTGTCTGAAATTCAAATTCAAATCAGCTGGAGTTCTTGAGGGGTTGCATTGATCCATTTGAAACCGCTCAAGCATTGTTTCTATGTAGCGTTCTTGGTCAACTGTGACTTTGCCCTCTTCTTGTCTGATTCTAAGGCCCACAAACCAGTGTAGTCTCCCTCTGTCTTCCATGTGAAATGTTGCCTTTAGTGCCTTCTTGACATCGGAGATCACTGTCATACTTCTTGATGCTATTATGATGTCGTCAACCCAGAACAAGATGAAGGTGTGCTCCTCTGCTTCTGATCGTGCGAACAAGCAGTGATCATTCCTGCTTCTGGTGAACCGCTCTCTCAGTAGAAAGTTTGCCAGTTCTTTTTACCAGTTGTTAGCAGCCTGCTTCAAATCATAAATTGACTTATTTAGTCGACATACTAACTTCTCCCCATCTGATCCTTGTTTAACAAACTCCTGTGGCTGTTCCAGATACACTTCCTCCCCTATTGGTTAGTGCAGGAAAGCCGCCTTGACATCAAACTGGTGCATCACATGGCCCTGCTTCGGTGATAGTTGAAGTAGAATCCTGAATGTCTCTGGCTTTCAGGTAGGCGCAAAAGTCTCAAAATAGTCCAGTCCTTCCACGTGTTTGAAGCCTTTCGTCACATAGCGTGCTTTGTGTTTGTCGACTTGACTACTGGGCCCAATTTCACTTTGTAGACCCATTTGCCCGGTATGACGTCCCTGTCTGTGGGTGGTCTCACTAAGTCCCAAGTCTCGTTGTCTTGGAGTGCCTTGACCTCGTCATTCATTGGCCGGTACCACTGGTCCCATTCGACAGCTTGCTTGGTTTCGTAGACTGTTTTGTTTTCCGCATAGTTACCCTCAGTCAAAGCAAGACGGGTCCTGACTTCTCCAAAAAATTGCCAAACATTCCTTGCTCGTGTCCCTCGTCTGGGCTCTGCCCTGTTCGCTTGCACCAGTGCCTCTTCAAAAAAGCCAACTGCCTGTGAGAAGTCCTCCGTTTCACTGTCTTCCAGCGACTCAAAGTGTCTAAGACTCCCTCTTGTAGCAATAGAACTAAGACTCCCTCTTCATCTGCTGCTTCCTCAACATCTGAGGCATCTCGTCTCAGTGAGGTTTCTTGAGTGTTCACGTTCTCTGCGCAATGCCACTCCTCCCTTGTTGCAGTATTTGTGCCCTGCTCCTCTTTGTTGCCATCGTCTTGATCTCCATCATCTGGGTGCCAGATCCCCAATTGCTGTGACCCCTCATCTAGTAAGTCGGGCGTCTCTGTGTTGTCAGGGATTGAGCCCACTTCGGACTCCTTGATGATCACATCTCGAACTGCCACAACCTTGCGTGTGATGGGTATGTACCCCAGGTATCCGTTGTCTCCTTCAGTGTATCCCCCAAACTTTCCTTCCAGTGCCTTGGGTTCAAGTTTGCTGACATCTCTGTCACGCTCCCTCATAAAAACTGCGCAACCAAAAATAGACAGTTTGCTAATTGAAAGCCTAGGTTTTATACCTTGCATCAGCTCTGCTGGGCATTTTTCTTCTCCTCGTCTCACAACCAAGCTCCTGATCCTTGTTGTGTGAAGAATTGCTGCTCCCCACATCATCTTGGGAAGTCCTGAGTCAATGAGCAAACATCTTGCCTGCTCCAGCAGTGTCCTGTTGCACCTCTCAGCTAACCCATTCTGTTTTGGCGTCTCTGGTATGGTCTTCTCCTGTAGAATGCCTGCATCTAACCAATATGTCTTGAACTGCTCTGAGAGAAACTTCTTCGCGTTGTCTTGCCTCAGCTTCTTGGGCGTCCCCACACTGAGAACAAATTTCTTCAGGCTGGACAGTGCTTCAATCTTTGCCTTAAGCAAGCCAACAAACACAAACTTCGTGTACTGGTCTGCAAAACAATGTAGAACTGGAACCCTGACAGCGAATCTACTCTGAAAGGTCCCATCACGTCTGTGAACACCCTCTCCAGCTTTTCTTCTGCTTGGGTCTCTGCCACTCTTGGTACTGGTGATCTTGGCCAATGCACACACATTGCATACATCATCGATTTCCCCCACTGTCTCTGGTGCATTCCTGACTACATCCGCTTGATTCAAATGACCCAATTGTCTGTGCCACTTCCTTGCACTGTCAAGATTCACGCTGTTGGAATTCATTTTGAATTCTAGAACGCTGCAGGGTAAGTAAAACAAATTATTTTCTTGTGTTAATTTTACATGAGTTCCCTTCTGGAGTTTCATGCAGCTGTTTCCTTTCTCGTAGGAGATGCTATGTCCCCACTCCGTGCATCTTGAGACTGATAGGAGGTTTGAAGAACAGTCCGGCACACACGAATAATTTTTGAGTTGGCATTGGAATTCCCTTTTGCTTGCGGGTATGCTGATCCTCACACAGCCGCTGCCCACCACTCTGGAAGCCTCTCCGTTGGGATTTCGGACCACTGATTGAATGGGCACAAAGTCCAGAAACGCATCGATGTTCGTCACTATGTGATCTGTACAACCACTGTCCACTATTCCTCGTTTGGTGAAGCCAATGTTGAACCCATTGCCACTGACTGCGGTTTGCCTCCATCTCTTTGTCTCTTCCATGCCCTGTCTAGGTGACCTTTCTCAACACACTTGCTGCATTGTGCTGTCTCCTTCCTCCTGCAGTCCTTAGCAAAGTTTCCAGGGATCCCACACACAAAGCAGTTTCCTTTCTTGTCTCCTTTCTTGAAGTCATGCTTCACTGCCATTGACACTGAACCACTTTGTCCCTTGTGCCTCTGTGCTGTGCTCTCATGGAAGTTCTGAAACAATTTTCTCAACTCTGTGAAGTTCGTTGCCGGGTTAAAACTTTCCTCTATAACAAAACTTTCATATCTCATTGGCAGACCATTGAGGAACAAGGCGTTGACGAGGGTCTCTGAGACTGCTTCCCCTGCTTCTTGTAGCCTTGTGAGCAACTCCTGTCCTCTGATGAAGAAGCTATCCAAATCCTCAGCATCCTCGAGCTGCAGTTGAGCAAGCTGTACCACCAAAGTCACCACTATCGGCGTCTCCACACTCTGAAATCTCTCTTGCATAGGCTTCCAAGCCTTTGCTCCATCTCCGATGCTGTCATCTCCCACACAGTCGTGTCTCATCAGCATGAGGGTTGTTGCATCTAGAGTCATACCAGATGTCACCACACATTGTTCCGTTTCTCCTTGATGTCTTCAACTTCCTTCTCATATGCATCCTTCAGCACCTTGTGGTTCTTCTTTTTGATCATTGCTTGCCCCATTGGCTAGTAGTTCAGGCTCGTTGGGTTGCTCCTCTGTCCCAAGTAAGGATTTGTAGAGTCCCTTCGCCTGAATCATTGCCGCAAATCTTGTGCTCTAGATTGAAAAGTCCTCTGCTTTTCCCGTGTAGGTCAGCAGTTTCACTGTCTGTTGATCCATCGTATTTTGAGCAGGCAAAACAGTTGTGAAAAGAAAAGGTACTAAGCCAAAAAGGATTATGACTGTTAACAACAAATTAGTCTTGTTTTAGAAATTAATTTTAAGACTTAGAAAATTGCTGGGCCCATAACCTGTTGGGTTGCTCCTTACATTTTTTACATAGTAAGGTGCTATATAATAACCCATAATTTGTAACCAGGGGCAGAAAAACGGGGGGATTAGATCTGAAAAATTGGGCATGCAATAATCCACAGTTTATTGATTACAGAGAAATAAAAGTAGAAAATTCGGCATTATAGAAGGCCGCAACCTGATACTTGACAAAAATTTTCTTCCTCAAGATTTTTTGTTGAAAAAATATTGGGCCAGCATATTTTTTGTCTGGTGTTAAAAATTTGTTTACAAATGATAATATACATATCCGTGTACATTTATCAGAAAAATCGAGGCAATGCTTTTTAAAATGACGCAAACCTTTCTTGATAATTTTAAGCTTTTTCTCCTCCAAAATTACACATCTAAACAACTTTGAAAATTGTCCAAATCTTCCAATAGGAACTTTGAAACATTTTTTCAAAATGCAGGAACTTATAGACGAGGCTGGCTTCTTTTCTTCAGTCAAATTTTTGTTTACTCATCGTAGAGAAAAAGACTGTGCAACCGTCAGACAGTAGCTTTAGTCTATATTAAAAATTATCAGAAGTTTGAAAAAAGGGGCGCAATTTAGAATTTCGAAGGAAACATCGAGAAGAAAAATATCGCTGGGGTGGGGTGAGTTATGGTGACAGATCGCATTGAAAATCAAGATAAAAATAAACAGAGGAATTTGTTGTAAAATTGGTTAGTTTTAAAAGGAGTTTTGATTATCAATTTTTCAGAATGTATTGAAATAAATCGTTTCAATGCCAAGCCTAAAGATAGCTGTTTGATTAGAAATTTCCAAAAAAATCAATAATCTTTCTTTGTCAATATTTTGTTTGGAAATAATTTCCGTCTCTTTTTTCCGCTGATTGAGAACTATTGCAAACAACAAAGCTTCTCTGTATCAAACATATATTCTGGAAGAAAATGGGCAATTCCGAGCTCTAAAAAAGCCAAAACGCTTATTTTGAAAATGT